>NC_031675.1:4187829-4281926 GCF_000149555.1 Fusarium verticillioides 7600 | reverse complement strand
ACGTCTGGCTTCTCGTCGCACTCCTTCGTCGTGTGTTATCAGTTCACCTACGTATTCGATGATGAAATCGTCCTGTGAAATATCTTCGATAGTGAATAACCCATACCCGACTCCCTCAAGTTGACTCTCTCCAAGAGCGAGGCTCTTCGCTTGGCCCCGCTGCAGCGAGCAGTTTTGACAGCCGGTAGAATGAAGAACTTCATCATCAGCGTTCTCAGGATCGGCTCTCTCAACCACCCCACATCGACCACAAACATCTGGATCGCATTCGCGGTTCAGCTGCACACAAATACATGGCCTTTCCTTTCCTTTTGAGAGGCAAGTTTTGCCTTGCGAGTGGCAGGCACAGCCTGTGAATTTGTAGGCGCAGTTTTCCACGGTACAGCCGCAGAACTTCTCACATAGGACACCATGTTGAACGCAAATACAGCTTTCTGAGGTACAAGGCCCTTCATGATTACAAGGTTCGGAGAGTTCCCGTTTTTGATGTTCGTGGGTTTTGGTGTGAGATTCCCAGTCGCCGATGAGCGTCTTTTTGAAACGATCATACCAGCTGACGGTCCGAATTTGAGATCTGTTAGCTGGCTCTACTGGAGACATGGACACATTCAGCTTTTGAAATTCATTAAATACGTCGCTGCAATCCCGGTCAAGGAGCTGGGCAACCAAGCAGAAGGGATCTTTCGTAACCTTGCTGCGGTCGGCGGTCACAACCGTAGATCGAAGGATAAAATGATCCTCTTCATCCCAGGGCCTCTGGGTTGAGGCAGCAACAGGCCGGGGCGAGCTTCGATAGCAGTTACGTTTGCAGAGTGGGGACAAGGGGCCATTGCCATTAACCGCATCACCTGCACTGTAGGGGAGGCGACGTCGCCGCTTAAGAGTATCCGAAAGACGGGGAAGAATCGAAAGGGTACGCTTGCAATTCTGGGCATCGTATTCGCCGTGCTCACATGAATGACTGAAGCAGATAAGGCAACCAAGGATTGAATAAGTTCCCAGCCAATACTCGACAGCATCATGCTCGTTTTCGTGCTGTGTGCTGGAGCCATCCTTGGCTGTGGGCTTGGTTTCCATGATGCTGTCGACTGACTCATCTAAAAGCAAGACATCACGGAGCTCAATCTGCTTGGTCGGGGGCTGGCCCTGATGAAAGACACGGCGGAATGCTTCCGTGAACATGTGGGCGGCTTTGTTTGCCTCGGGCGGTGTGGTAGACTCGGCAGGGCGATGTGAGTTGAGAATGTCTGATTTTTGTCGAGGCGTGATCGCATCGTCAGGTTCTCGACTTGCCATGAAGCGAATGAGAGCTGATCTGTTACAGCCAGGTATTGAGAGCTTGTCGAGCCAAGTGCCAAGATATAACAAGACAGTCGATGCAAATTCGGACCGCACTGCTATGCGGACTTTCTCCTCGCGACTCATGGGCTTGAAACCAGATTTGCGATCAATATCCTCCAATTCTTGCAACCAAACATTGTATTTGTACTCCTCTGAGGTCTCAAGATCCCTCAAGTGGGGTACAAAGGTTAGCATTGTGTTGGGTGTAAGAATATTCTTTTTGATTTCCACATGATGAAAGCGGTATCTTGGGACACGCTCTTCATCTGTCTGGATGCGTACGATGCTGTAGTGATCCTCACGTTTGTTGTTCTTAAGCTTCGTGTGTTCCTGTTTAGAAAATTAGCAGAATTCTCCCGGACTCGTTTGGGACCCAAAGTACTTTGGATTTGATTCTCATCGTTTCTCCCTTCTTGGACGCGACAGGTTTGTTAATAAGTCCGGCGAAGAGGTTTTTGCCTGTCATAACACGACGTTCATTAGGCTTGGTAGACTCAATGATATAAGAGGTCATGCGACTGTGTCCATCCTTGATATCTTGGCGAAACTGTGTCAGCTTCTCGACAACAGCAGCGACATCCCATTCCTGCTTTTTAGGCGTTTGATATTTAGGAGATGCCGGTTTGCTCTGTTGCGCTGATTTTGAACCGTCTTTTTCAGGCGTGGGCGTCACCTGACGGGATGCCAAGTTGGAGGCTGTAACACTAGACAGCTTTGCCATACTTTGGGCGTCATCAGAATTAGCCGTTATCGTGGTCACCTTCTGGCTCAGTTTGAGTACTGAAGATGCTGGGCGTGGCGGTTCAGCAGAAGCGGAGGGCTGTTTATCCTGGCTGGCGGCGATAGAGCTCGTGGATCTATTCAACCTGGGCGGGCTGACGGGGGCGTTTGTTGATGATGGGCGCTCACTTGAGATAGAAAAATTGGGTGTGAAGCGCGCTGTGGTAGTGTTGTTGCGATTCACTGGCCCCAGAGAATCTGGTTCGTAATCTGAATCACTGTCTCCTGTCAAGTCGATGGTGTCAGGTTTTCCTGCGGCGATGGCGACGAGATGATGAGAGGCCATGGTTGCGGCTGGTGACATTGCCCTCAAACTCTAAGGCAAGGTACAACCGCCTGTATTGGTAAGGAAGGCGAACTGCCAAAGGTTTTTTTTACCAGAATTGCCCCTCTCTATAGGTAGCCAGCAACTGCTACCATCCTGCACAAGAGGAGTCGCTGATGGACACCAAAAGGAGGGGGAAGAGAAAGGAAGATAGGTAAGGGCTGTAATTCGTGCTGATGTTGCTGTGGAGAGCACCTTTGTAGATAATAAATGAGACGTGAGAAGGAGACACGGGTTTGTCGACCCAGTCAGAGACGCGTGTGGACAGATTAAAGGTGCAAATTCGGCAGAAAATAGGAGCGAATGGCGCAGAATAGGCCGAAGAAACCAAAGAAACTGAATACCAGAGAGCAAGATAACGGTATTATATACGACGGATTTGTACAAAAGATACGAGTGCCATCGATTGTCGGTTTGTTGCCTCTCGAAACTCAAACCAAGACAGAGATGAATAATTAGTTGAATGGGTGAATGAGTGTCAATTGCACGCGTTGAAGAGTCTACAGGGGATATTGACAGGGGGTCGCGTTCATTAATCCGGCTTAGCGTGGCTGGATTGGTCATTACCTCAAGGCTTAAAGGTAAGGTGGAGGGCGATTTAACATCCATGCATGCATATTTGTTCCCTCTATAAAAGCGAACCGTCATGGCACTGTTTTGTGGTGATTGTAGATTCCATCCTGCTCACATATGAGTTTGATAAATATCCCTCTAATATAGTCGCTGATAATTATCGACGCTACTCAAGCATCCATGGTCTATGATAGATGCTAGATATACTGTGCTCTAGCCAGAGCTATCGTGGAACATCCAAGCTGAAAAAGGTCATAGATAGCATCATGCAAAATCAAACTGTCTGTACAGATAAGTAATTTGATCTTAAAGGCATGTTTTTTAGTTTATCTCTTTTCCAAAGAATTTTGATATATCTTGGAAGTGACAGGCTGCCTCACGTGAGGATCACTATAGTCAGGTTTGTGATTTATCGGAATGGCCGGATGCTTTTAACTGCGATCGAACTGGTCACTGAAAAACGAGCAAAAGAGGGCCTAATTAAGATATAAATTATTGTCTTGGCTCCGGTAGTTTTATATACCTGGCACTTTTTTGAAACTTTGGACAACCAATGACATCCAATCTCTTTGTGTCCTATTCACTCTAATACAAATATCGGACTTGGAATCATTTACACTGCGCAGCCTAGCAACCTCGTCAGACAGTCCATACTGCTTCAAGAAATTGCTGTCAACTTCGGAAAAGACCCTGTTTCACAAAACGACTGACATCAACAACATCGGAACTAACCCAACCACAACATGTGAAAAAGGCCCTCGCGGTGATTCGATTTCTAGGCTGCCTCAATTACCCCTTGTCTCCTTTATCTGTCGGGCTGGAGACTGCCGGAGGATCGCTCAGTTTTAGAGCCCGTTCACCCACCCACTGACCTCCCAAAGACCCCAAACTTGTGCCTCGATATCGTCATATTTCATCTTAGACACTCACTAGCGTTGCGCTGGGTTCGACCGAAGCCTGGTGGTCATGAACCGCATCCGGGATGGGCAGTCCAGTTCTTGGGGGGCCTGGGGGGGTCTCTCCGGATGCACAGGTAAGGATCCTTGGCGGAGGCCCGAGAATGCAAGACGTAGACCTGAGACACGCTTGACGTAAGTAGCGGTACCTCGAGTAATGCTGCAATCACCAGGGGCTGCAGTGTACACATACACTAAATGCTAGCGCCCGTCTGTATCGAGGACCTCACTCAGTCGTTCTTGTCCAAGTGGAGTCTTGATGACGTCGCTCTCAGCTCCCGCATCGAAAAAGGTGACGATCTTGGTTCTCCGCAGCAACAAACACCACCAGAGCCCAAGCCTGAGCCTTGCCCTGTTTCTGGCCTCCATCATATAACGTTCCCAGCAGCCCGGCCACGATCTTCTCTTTCGTGTTTTCTCCGACAACTTATCCTTGCTTGATTCTCAGCTCTGCAGTTGTGATCTCCGTCTCCGTCTGCTACCCACGTTAATCCCCACCTGATATTATTTATTCCCTGCCTGTCCTTGCCGGACCCTTTTCTTGTCATCCATACTCAACTCCACCGCTCGTCGTCGCATTCATAAACAACAGCATTCATCATGCATCGCACCTATTCCATGCGCCAGACTCGGGCGCCTACTGCCTCTCAGCTCCAGGTGCGTTTAATTCAAGCTTATGACGCCACAACTCAGTGCTACAGCAAAACTGACCTCGAGCAGAACCCCCCGCCACCTCCATCGTCGACAAAATCCGGCCGCCTCTTCAAGAGCAGCTTCGGTAAGCTAGCATCACGCCACTTCGACTGTCAATTCCAACAGAGCTAACAATATCTCCCGAGCAGGACATGCCCTTCGTCGCAATGCTGGCGGTGCCTTTGGCCCTGACTTGGCCAAGAAGCTGTCCCAGCTGGTCAAGATGGAGAAAAATGTGATGCGAAGCTTAGAGACCGTTGCCCGCGAGCGAATGGAAGTTGCTGTATGTTCCAAATCACCCAATCCCATGAGCCATTCAAACTAACTTGGCAGCAACAACTATCCATTTGGGGGGAGGCTGGTGACGAAGATGTTTCCGACGTTACCGACAAGCTCGGTGTTCTTCTTTACGAGATCGGCGAGCTTGAGGACCAATATGTCGACCGTTATGACCAGTACAGGGTCACTATGAAGAGTATCCGCAACATTGAAGCTTCCGTTCAGCCAAGCCGTGACCGTAAGTACCACTCACCACCTAGACAGCGTATTGTCTGCTAATCCCGCCTTAGGCAAGCAGAAGATCACTGATCAGATCGCCCAACTCAAGTACAAGGAGCCCAACTCTCCCAAGATTGTCGTCCTCGAACAGGAACTTGTCCGAGCGGAGGCCGAGTCTCTTGTTGCTGAGGCTCAGCTTTCTAACATCACTCGAGAGAAGGTGAAGGCAGCCTATACCTACCAATTCGATGCTCTCCGTGAGCATTGTGAGAAGGTTGCCATTATTGCAGGCTATGGAAAGCACCTCCTCGAGCTTATCGATGACACCCCGGTCACTCCCGGCGAGACTCGTCAGGCCTACGATGGTTATGAGGCTAGTAAGGCCATTATTCAAGACTGCGAAGACGCCCTGACGAACTGGGTTACTTCCAACGCTGTTGTTTCTTCCAAACTCTCTACCCGCGCCCGCACTTTGTCTCAGCGACGTCGTAACAACATCCGCAACCGAGGTGAGGGC
Organism: Fusarium verticillioides 7600; assembly: GCF_000149555.1. NCBI lineage: Eukaryota > Fungi > Ascomycota > Sordariomycetes > Hypocreales > Nectriaceae > Fusarium > Fusarium verticillioides. The sequence goes on along the minus strand of NC_031675.1, from coordinate 4,276,243 downwards.
CACGACCTCTCCGGTCAAGATGTGCCCTTGAACGACGGTAGCTCCTGGACTGCTCGGGACCGTGATCTCGACAGTGATGAGGAAGAGGAAGAGGAAGATGCCCGAGGCTCCATTCTGGACAGCGATGGTGGTCTGAATGGCGAGTCTCGTGGGCGCACACAGGAAGCGGTTGCCGCGTAGAACGTGCTCATGATCGAAGTGGCAAAGTACTGAATTCAGGCTATATGAAGGAGGACGAGCGTGTGTCTTGCTTTCCTCGCGTTCGGTAGTAATGATGGGAACGCAATCTTGGTTGTACAAGGCGTTGTGGGTAGCTCTAGGCTGGGCGGGTTGCAAAAGGCTGAATGGGTACGATGACTTTCTTTTGCGGTAGCCTTGTTGTACTTTTAATTCATTAATGTTATCTCTGTATCCGCTCCCCACGGAATCACCAGATCTTGATATATGGTGTTAATAAACTCAGCAAAAGGTATCCTAAGCTCAGGAAAGATATCCTAAACTGATAATAAGTTACCTAAATCATTCTATTGTTTGGGTCTGGGATACAGGGTTTCCTTTCCTCCCACTGTCCGCTATATGGTATTCTGATTCCTCATTTGACTCGCAAACTCCTCGACTTCCATTTTGGCAATGTGTTCCCCGGGTATAACAACCAGTCCCAAGTAGCGAGAGGTCATGTCGACCTTGGCAGTTTCTCCGTCAGCTTTCTCTGCTGCCTTTTCACGCTCTCTTGATGATGGCTGCCGATATTCATAAGTGTGAGCTAGCACAATATTCTTGTCCTTCAAGGTCAGGTCAGGTCAGTCGCTTACAACCAAGACTCAGCAGCTATAGGTTATCGAAACATACCGGGTCGGTGCATTTTAGAGCGCCCCAGAACAACCGTCCATCGGAGGTGTACACGCGAAGATTCTTGTTAAGAATACTGCTGAGGTATTGCCGAGCCTTTTCGGCATCCATTTCCACCCAAGAAGGCTTGGGGGCCAGAGGTTTGAGGGTTGTGATTTATTGGTGAAGACGTGGGGAATGTGATGTTCATTGATTTTGCGGACCTAACAGAAATGGAAGATTGGCGGCAACGGATTACCGGCGACATACCGGCCCCACGCTGACGTTATAGAAGCTCGATGCTGAAGGCAGCCGTGAATATTCGATTGTTTTCTTAGATCTTAGACTTTCCATTCTCATCATTTCCATAACAGCCCAATTGTAGAAACGTCAACAATCCCCTTTCTACGCACCACCAGACAATGACTATTACTCCCATCAGACAAGGGCGTATCCCTTAAACACAGGGCCTGGTGCCTATCCCTATTACACGGACTTGTAGTGAATTCACGGTCATAGCCTATCATGGGTGTGACCGGTCTATGGACAGTTGTTCAGCCATGCGCCCGACCGACGAATCTCGCGACTCTAAATCGCAAGCGACTGGCAGTCGATGCCTCGATTTGGATATATCAATTTCTCAAAGCTGTGCGCGACAAGGAAGGCAATGCGCTGCGCAACTCGCACGTCGTCGGTTTCTTCCGTCGCATATGCAAGCTTCTGTGGTTTGGTATTCAACCAGTATTTGTCTTCGACGGTGGCGCACCGATTCTCAAGAGACAGACGATTCAGCATCGAAAGCGAAGACGCGAAGGCCGTCGTGAAGATGCCGTTCGCACGGCCGGTAAACTGCTAGCGGTGCAAATGCAGCGCATCGCGGAAGAAGACCATGATCGCAGGCGGAGAGATCGAGAACGTGATATATCTGCCCGGGAAGAGCAGCAACAAGAAGTGATCCCTGATGCCAGTCAACTTGTTTACGATGATGAAGCTCTCCTATCCCAAAATGAGAGACGGAAGGGAAGAACGTTTCGAAAGCAGGACGCCTACCATCTTCCCGATCTAGATGGTGGTGGCATCGCGGCAATGGGAAAGCCAGATGATCCACGAATCATGAGTGTAGAAGAGCTGGAAGAATACGCGCGCCAGTTTCAAGACGGTGAAGATATCAACCTTTATGACTTCAGCAAGATCGATTTTGACGGCGAATTCTTCAAGAGTCTTCCAGCTCCTGATCGATACAATATCCTGAACGCAGCAAGACTCAGGAGCCGGCTGAGAATGGGTCTCAGCAAGGAGCAGCTGGAAGAAATGTTCCCAGATCGCATGGCCTTCTCCAAGTTCCAGATCGAAAGGGTCAAGGAACGTAATCATCTCACTCAACGTCTCATGTATGAAGTCGGCATGACTGGCACCGATTTGACACTTGGAGTAAATGCGCGAGTTGCTGGCGAAAAGAACAGAGAGTACATCCTTGTAAAGAATGAGGGCGCTGAGGGAGGATGGGCTTTGGGTGTAGTCAGCAGAGAAAAGGACGTTGGAGAGGCACATAAACCTATCGACGTCGATGCCATTCAAGTTCAATATCAATCCAAGGAAGATGAGGAGGAAGACGAAGAAGATTTTGAAGACGTTCCCATAGAGGGACTCAACCGACTCCCGAAACCTTCTGCAGCACAGGTGACTAGCTACCAAGCAGCCCAGGATATAGCGGCGCGACGGCGGCAGATATATGGTAACTATCCTCAAGAGTCCTCCCCTCAGGGCGAGGAGTCGCTCTTCGTCGGCGGGAATATCGGGAACACAGATGTGCTGTTTGAACAACCACCTGAAGAAGCACTGCACAACGACGAAGAGGATGACCTCAACCGCGCAATAGCTATGTCACTACAAAATCAACATGGAGTTGGAAAAGAGTCAGATCATGAGGAGTTCGAGGACATTCCCATGGAAGCGCCTAAATGGACACAGAAGTCGGTTGACGCACAAAAGCCTATTACAGCCAAAGGAGGCTCCATGATTGCTCATATTGTTAATAATAGAGCAAGCGCTGCGGTACCCAGGCGCCAAGAGCATGATACCGCTGCCGATAGCGACAGCGACGAAGATATGCAGACAGTGCTTGCAAAGGCCAGGATGAAAAAGAAGCCTCAGCCAAAATCAAAGTTTGTACCCGTCGTCGAGAACAAGAAAACCCCATTTGATGGCCCACTGCCGTTCCCGAAACTTGACTGGGGCTCGTCACTATTTGGAAAGAAGAAAGCCCCAGAAGCTGAGCCAAATAAGAAATCTGAAGTTGCGGGCGAAAACTCAACTGTTCTCAATGACGAAGAGGACGACATGGCTGGTGGGTTTGAGAGAGAACTGCAGGATGAAAATGCGCCCAGACCCTTGCCGCCGTGGTTAACTGACGACACCGACATCCGGGAGTCGCTCAAGAAGCAGCGAGAAACTGAGCGTGAGATCAACAACGCAGACAGGCAGGCAGCTGAAGAAGAGGAGCGGCTTTATTGCCGCAAGATGCAAGATCAGCTGATCCACATCGACTCTTCCTCAGATGATGATAGTGATGTTGAGGTTTTGGATAAGCCGCCATCACCAAAGAAGCCTGCCCAGAAAGAGCCTCTCACCATCGACGCGGAAGATGAGACTGAGAAGATCAACGAGGCTTCTCTGCAAACTGAAAAGCCAGAATTGACAAAGGGAGTTTCAACTCCAACACATGAGCGAGAGGATGCCCTTGAACAAGTAGTAGAGAAGGTTAAGGAGCCATCACCTGAAGCAGAAGCCCAAGACCTTGCGGATCATACAGTGGAAGAACCAACTGCATATTCGGGGCACGAAGATGAGGACAAGTCTCGAAAATCAGAATCACCCGAGCCAGAATTTGAAGATGTGGTACCTACCAATGCTGTGACCACGGCAGAAAAGAGTCATGCGTCTATCTATGAGGAAATTCCCTTCATTGGTGCGCCAGCAGTGGGAGGAAACCAAGAACTTGATATCGACGACGATGGGCTCTTTGACGACGTGGAGTACGACGAATTTAGCGACCCTGGTGACGAAGAGCTCATGGCACAAATGGCCGAGGAAGCCGAAGAGCATGCCCGTTTCGCCAGTGAGCTCAACAACAAAACGGCTGAGCAAAACAAAGAAGACTATGAAAGAGAATTGCGCGCCCTACGAAACCAACAGAAGAAAGACCGTCGAGATGCAGATGAGGTCACCCAAGTCATGATCACTGAATGCCAGGCTCTCCTTCGTCTATTTGGAATTCCTTATATCACCGCCCCTATGGAAGCTGAAGCCCAATGTGCTGAGCTCGTCCGTCTAGGACTTGTCGATGGCATTGTGACTGATGACTCGGATACCTTCTTGTTCGGTGGCACACGCGTGTACAAGAACATGTTTAATAGCAACAAATTTGTTGAGTGCTACTTGGTGGGCGATATCGAAAAGGAGCTCTCCCTGTCTCGAGAGCAACTCATCTCTCTTGCGCATCTGCTGGGCTCTGATTACACTGAGGGATTATCAGGTGTCGGTCCTGTAACAGCTGTCGAGATTCTATCTGAGTTCCCTGGTAAGTCTGGACTAGAGGACTTTCGCGAATGGTGGAGATCGGTGCAATCGCAGACACGCCCTAAGGACGCTGATGTCTCAACGCCTTTTCGCAAGAAGTTTCGCAAATCCCAAGGTACCAAACTCTTCTTACCACCAGGCTTTCCTAACCCGGCGGTTTATGATGCGTACCTACACCCAGAGGTTGATGACAGCAATGAGAATTTCCAGTGGGGTGTACCAGATGTTGAGGGACTACGGCAGTTCTTGATGGCTACTATTGGCTGGAGCAAAGAACGGACGGACGAGGTCCTTGTACCAGTGATCAAAGATATGAATAAGCGAGACCGCGAAGGCACACAGAGTAACATCACCAGATTTTTTGGTGGCAGTGTTGGAGTTGGAGCTAAGGAGGCATTTGCACCAAGACAGAAAGCCCAGGGAAGCAAACGTATGGCTGCAGCGGTAGATCGTCTGCGAGCAAATGTTACAGGCGAAGAGGCAAGGGGCGTTGAGAGCGGAGGAAAGCGTAAAAGAGCATCAAGGAGGAATGCAGCTGCCCCGGTAGATGAAGGGGAGAATACTGAAGAAGTTGACGACGAAGTAGATGATGAGCCCACAAGCAGAGGCCGTGGTACAGGTAAGAGAGTCAGAGCATCATAGACGATGATGAATCTACACCAAGATATTTATATTATTTGATCACACATCTTAAAACGATAACTACCAAGCTACTAGGAATTTACACAATAGTACCTCAATATATGGAGTTTCATCTCGAATATTGAACTCTTTCGTAGAATCTCACTTTCAGACAGGTCATCACATTTACGACAACATTGGCAAGTCTCAGGATGGTCCCCGAAGCAAGATATATATAAGAAACGCTGGAGAAGGGGGTTTGCTAGAATTTGGGCTGAAAAAACATGATTAAGTACAGGATTTCATGGCACCCGGAAAAGCCCAGTCCATGGTTTCTTGAACCCCTCGTTCTTCTCATGTAAACTGTCAAGATTCGCTGCTTTTCTCTTCTTACATCCTCTAGTGGTATCATATGTCAAACGAGAAAGAAGAAACTCAAAAAAAAGAAACGAGGCCAGAGAAAAATGAAGAAAAGCAAATCAGCGTCGGCTGGTATTAAACGTGTGTAAGGATTGCGAAATGTGTCTCGTAGATGTGTCACGTCGTCGCGATTGTTCGTATAAAGGACAGACTTCGTCCATGCTGGCAATGAAGGAAGGGCATATTGCAATTCCACCTCGGGGCTGAGATCGCTCGTCTCGTAGTGAGTTACCTAATGACGGGTGGCATTAGCCTGAGGACCATTCGTACTCTCCATGTTGTTCGTCAACTCGGCTACACGAGCCTTGATGCGGGCGACACGAGATTCGATAGCTGGAACATCGTGTTAGTTTACTATTCGGTATCTAATATCCCCATGCAGACTTACTCTCTTCTCCACTTGTATCGTCATCGCCATCTCCAGTTCTGTTGCTGTTACTGTACGACGGCCGAAGCTGATCATCAGGGCGAATAGCGGCCCTCTCAGCAGCGTTCTTTCGAATTTGTGCCCAGCGATCTTGAACTCCTGGACCGGCACTGTGACTCAGCTTCTCCTCGGGCTGCGCTGGGCCTCCAATCTGGGGGGAGTGGCGGGGTGAGCGGGGAATAGGAGGAGGCGTTGCGTCGTCTTCATCATCCGAATCAGGAGCAAAGGCTGGCTGGTCTTCAAGAGGGCCTTGGTTGAACTGAGGAACTGCCTTCTGGGCAGGAGCCGAGTCCTTAGCACTGGGGGTTATCTGTGACTGGTCGATAGTGGGCTCCGCGATATCCTGGTTCCTCTGAGGTGTATCGACTCGCTGCACAGGTTCCTCCATTGGCGTCACAAACTCAGCAGCAGGTGTGGGGGTAGGCATGTCAGCCTCATCTGCTTGTGCGAGTTGAGGCACTGGAACACGCTGGATAGCGGCTGCAGGCTCAGGTGTGTCAGCTGGAGTAAGGGGCTTCTGCGCCTGGGGCTCTGGTGTTGCTTGGGTCTGGCGCAGGAACTCATGAACATTAGCGGCAGCGTCATCAGGTAGTTTGGAACTTCTGTTCTTGCGGAACAACTTCCGGAAACCGCGGCTCTCCTTTTCTGCCTTCTGGAGTTTCTTCTTCTTGTTCTCAGGGCTTGATGGAGTAGGAGAAACCATATTCTCCCGAGCCAATTCCTGGGGTGCCTCGTCCTTAGGAGGTGGCACAGGGCTAAGAGGGCTGACGGGAAGCACTGGTTCAGGCGTAGGCTCTTGAACGGGCTCTGAAACCGGCTCGGGCGTTGGTGCCTGAACAGACTCAGTTTGTGGCTGGACCTCGACGGGATGTTCTGGCTGTGGGAGGGGTTTCCTCGTTGCCTCGTTCGAAGTGGGCGAGAAAGTAGGCGACGTGATCGGGGATACCACGTCCTTAACGGGCACCTGCGGAGGCTGATCCGGGGCTTGTGTGCCACTGTTTGAAGCAGCGTCACCGTTCATACTCTCAGATGGAATTGGCGATACCATAGTTCCACGACCCGCATTGTTGTTGGCCATGTACAAATCCTTAATCGTTCCCTTATCATACTTAGAAACCCACTTCAATGCTGATGAAGCCTCGCCAATGATTGTGGGCTGAAGGGTGAGAACGCTATTAGTCTTCTCGGCCATGAGCTCAGCATCAGTTCGGCCACGTCGCTGGTACAGGGGCTGTTGAGCTTGCTTCTTCCCTTGCTGTTCCTGCGCACGAAGCTGTGCAGCCTTGGCTTGGATTCTGGCGTGAGTATCGGGACCTATGCTGGCCTTGCTGGTGCCCTGGCCAATATTCTCGACTGACTTATTGGCTGTCGACTTCCGTCGGCCGAGGCCCTTCCCACGTTTTGTCCAGCTAAAGAGACCCTTCTTCTCTGCAATGTATGCACCCGCCTGAGGTTCAGGAGCTGCGCCGGCAACCATTTCTTCCATCACGAGCCAACGGCCACTAGTGATCTTGGTTTCGATGACGGCGCATCGCCCAAAGGCCGACTTGCGCTCTGCAGTCTCCTCAGGGGCAAGACTGGACATCCAAACCCACCAGAACGAATCGTCCAGCAAAAATGTTGCAATACTTGCGAGCTCCCCGGGCTCAAGCGAGTGATCATGTTCAAGCCTTGGTCGATGCGATTGAGAACTATGTTGTCTCTGGGTTTCGAGAGGGGGCAGAACCTTGTCAGGGGGTAGAAGCAAGTTTGACCGGGCAGGCTGGTTTTCATCCACGAATCCCGAAGAAAGAAAGTCGGCCCAAGACGGGGTTGTCGGTCTACCCAGTCCGTTACCAGACGCAGGGGTTCTTCGCAGAGCGGGTGGCTGGCGTTTGTAGGTCAAAGCACTGTCGTCATCGTCGTCGTCCTCATCTAGCGTAGAAGAGAAGCCAATATCCTCGAATCGTGACCAGGAGGCGTCGCGCAAGCTTGTAGAGTGCTTTGAGCTTGAAGCTTGTGACTGATTGGCACCAGAAATAGCTTTGAGAACTCGGCGGCATTCGTCCGTCAAAGCCTGCACAGGGTCGTCGTACTCGGAAAACTCTTGTAATGCGCGGTCCGAATCACGATATTGGAAGTGGTTCGCTCTCCGAAGGAGCGCAAAAGGAGTTGGCGATACGGTATCCACAATCATGACAACTTTGTTTGTGGTTGACATCATGAGAGAAGGTCGTTGAGGAGGATACTCGGTTTCCTGAAGTAGTTTCTGGAGGGATCTGGGAAGCATCGTAATGCCAGTGACGTTTTGCTCAGGTGAGAGTGATCTGAGGAAAGCGAAGAACATATGGCTTGTGGCATCGGCGGCACTAATTTCTGGATAAGCAATCATGAGCATCACAAGTCTCAAGGGTACTTACCGCAGCCAAGCATCATAACCTCCTTCAAAACCCTTGTTAGTATCTTTATGTTCGAATGCCCACCATGCTGCCATTCGTGAAAGCTTTCGTCCTCCTAGGCCATTGGACTTTCCGTGCGCTGCAACAGCGGCCAGTAGGTCGAAGAAGTCGAAGATAATGCGCTGACGGGCACCATTCTCAACACTGATAGGAATGAACGTTTTGAAAGAGTCTCGGGCCATGTTCGAGTCTATAGCGCAAGTTAGTACAGTAGGGAAACCAAGATTGAGAAGTGCATACCAATTTCTCCCACTTTGAACAGTTCATATGCATCCCAGCCAACGATACCCCCCTGAATGCGACTCCAGCACCACTTAGCAACTCCGGAAACCACCTATCTCGATGTTAGTTGCGATCATGCCACTTTTTCTGCAAATGCTAACCATAGGTTCTGTCATGCGAAGCTCTTGTGTAAGTTGTTCTCCCCGTAAGTTGGCATGGGATTCGAAGAAATGGCGAATAAAAGAACGAACGGCGCTGGGATCGGAGGTGGGACGGTACGGCAACAAGAGGAAAGGGTGGTCCAGACCTGGTATGAATGGTGATCAGTATGCTGTACACCAAAAGATAAATATTTTGTATTTCATGTAATGGTTGACATACCTCGAGCTTTGAGCTCTTCTGTGCAACATCGGATCAGCTCGTGAACTTCTTCAGGGTCAACATATGTGCGTGCCCAGGCGTCTGTCCATTGTGGTTTTTGTGGTAGCTGCTGTGTAGGATCGTTTGCGCCTTTCTTTTTGGACTTGCCATCCTTGCCCTTGAGGCGAGAAAAAAGGCCTGCCATTATCGGTTGTGACTAGGGAATGATATTTTGAGATTGAGAATTAAACGAAAACGCAGCCGAATCCCATGCGCTGAATATAGGAAAAGTGACGTCGGGTCGAGTCGAAGCAGATCTCAAATAAAGGGGCGGTGATCTTTCAGGAGGTGCCTTAAATAGGGTAGCAGCGAGGTATTCGTGATAATCCCTCCAGCTGAAGTTGTAAAAAGCAAAGTTTTTGTGCTTTGTCGATGAGAGAATTGAAAAGTAACGAATCGAGGATCGAGAACCTTTTGGTGAGAAAGAATTAGCAGGAATGAAAATAATGACGATGGCGCTCGTTGAGGATTGTATGCTACTGCTGCACACAGGACAAGGCGAGACGTGTAAGTCAGGGAAGGTGGGCATCGGGCAGTTTTGATGCGTACCTGCGGCAGATGAGCCAAGTTGGGTGGGCGTACAGATAAAATTAGTAGGGGACCCTTTTTCCCCTCTGCACCTCAGTTATTCAGAGGTTAACACAGAGATTGGCTACTGGGTATCGAAACGAAACAGAGAGAAGAAAAGAATAGGAAAAGCAGGGGCACAAAGAAGCCAGGGTTCAGAGAAGATAGATGAATATGCAAATAATAGAAAGAAAAGTTGAACCATACAAGAGGAGAAGGTAAAGAGGAGAAAAAGCGACTCTCTAGTCTAGATGAGACGACAAAATGAGAATTGTGAGGGTGACAGTGGGATGGGGGGGGCGCTCAGGGGGCGACTGGGATGTGCGACCAGGTTCATGATAGACTGGATGGGATGGGATGTGATGGGATTGGATTGGATGGTACGCACAATGGAAAAAAGAACAAGAGCACTAAGATTAGGAATTGGGCTTCTCGCTGGGATGAGAGGATAGAGAGCATGAACAAGAGGACATGGGGCGGGTAGGGGTTTGGGGGAAGAGGCAATATGGATGTGATGGGCGTGCATAGATTGAGTGAGTTATCATGGAGATGAATGCCTAGTTTACAAATCCAGCAATATTTAACAATGTGGCTAAATAGTATGAGTTGCTTGGTTGATAGTTGAATCAAATCTAAAGCCTCTGGTTGTAACAACGGTCATGCTGTGTAACACAATATCTACAGAGACAATACACAGCACATAAACTTGTACGCTGTAACAATGAGGCTGAGAGTAAAGACACACGAGCTGCAAAGCAATTCATTGCCCTCAGCCTTGACTTCCTTGGCCAATTCCAGCCCATCTCAAGGGTCCTTTGGGCAAGAAAAAGAATTTGCAAAGTTTCTTATTCTGAGGATAATCACTTTGTATGGTACCAAGTTAGCCTGATAATGTCTCTATAGAGTAGCCAGAAAGTCTTCAACCATCTTCTCATTTCCCAACAGCAACCTAGATTTCTCTCCCGTCCCTCGAACAGAAATTATGAGAGTCACAGAAAGGTACACACCAAACACAACCATTGGATCAGCTAGCACTAGAAGACGGGACTCAGCCGTTGCACAAGGCCAAGGCTTTACTAGACGAGTGGATCTCCACGTTCCTTAAAGTTCTGCTTTTTAATTACGTCGAGCAAGCGGGCTGCCCGTGTAATTAGTTGACTGGATGGCCTCATGACCTTTTATCGCACCAGCTCGCTCCGGTCACAGTTTCACCGGTCGATAAATGGCTTGCAGAGCCTTTTACACAGGCAATACTGTCAATAGTCTCTGGATATGCAGGTGACTCGAGTTCCTGGCAGCATACATATGATTTCAGGACAAGTTAAGCTTCATCAAACGAGATCCAACTTGGGATGATGGACAGGGGTAATTACCGCCGGTGGCCCTTACAAGCGTGTCATCTTGGCGCTATGGTTGGACGCCAAAGCTTTTAGCTCATCATGTTTCCTGGGCCCAAAGATATGAGTAACCAAACGATACGCATTTTCTCTTATTGCACTTCAATGCCATCAAGCACTATGGCGGGTGGCTCGACGCCAATGTTTCGTAATTCCCGTGCCTCTTTCAGAGCTCCATTTCCTTCAGAACTAAAGCGCCGCAACCATAACCTCTTCTGTTGCTCGCTCCCCTGCCAATAATAGTGCTGCTATCAGACAATCTCCAGCCTGACTCCACGTCATGAGAGGCGTTATCTTTTTCCATTACATACTTATCCCATTTCGACATCTGGGATAGTCCATGTTTGCCAGGAACTTCTCGCTTGCAACGGGTTCTGGATCACGAACATGGAGGCTTCTTGGCTCCGAGGAGTCCAAATATAGCCGCCATTCTGACTTCTTTCCTAGCTTCTGTAGCTGTGGCCCAATCGCTGTACTTGTACCAGTAGCTTGGTCATCCGCGGGGCTCATGGGTGTGAGTTGGCATCGCCAGCGCATCCTCATCCCACCCTCCTCAGGCGAAGCCGCTGCTTGGGAGCAATTTTGAGTGGTTGTCTGGCAAGAGCTTTCAAGATCGACGTGATGAGTTGGCATCTACTTACGCAAGATGGCGAAGAATAACTTGCATGTTTGACATGCAGATGAATCGTGATGCACCGTACAGCTTTAAGGTGAGACTCTACGGTCAGTGTGATGTCTCCCAAACTGGAATGCAGATTTTGCAAACTGTCTCAGCTTTATCGAAACGTTCGCTGGTTAGAAGCCCCTTGGGTTAAATGACCCAATGGTATAAATCAGTGCAGATGCTGTTCCCGTTGTCCGTCATGGATCCATGATCTGCCTCATGACAGCTCTGGAACCCTAGTCGCCAAAGCCCATTTCAGCTTAACATATACTTTTCCTCCCTTAAATATACGCTCCGAGGACATCGAATTCTAAATGAACCGGCCTATGGTTTGATTGGACTCAGCTCCTCGTGCATGATGGTAGCTTGGAATGACTTCCAATTTTTCACACCAGCGTAATCAATCGACCAGATCGCCTCATTCTTCTCGAAACAAAAACGTATCACCCGCTTCGCCTTCGCCTTCGAAAAGGATGCCCAGATGAGACCAGTTCGGCGGGCTGAATAGTGGGGATGCATTAACAATTTCTAAGACACGGACCTTTCTCTTGACCGTGAACATGATACGATAAAAGTGTTGAGCATCAGATATCAAGGATCTCCTTCGAACCGGAACTTTCTGTCCCTCCCGGCCGCGCCCTGATTTCCGAAACAATCTGTCACTTTATGCGTCCGGTTGTGGGGAGTTGCACGAGGTGAAGATCACGTATTGAGCGTCATAATATTCCGTATTCATCCATTGATCCTATAAACCTTTTCCAATATCCATGTACATAGATTCCCGAGGCTGATCCTACATTGATCCCTGACCCGGAACCGAAAACTTGATAGTTGAAAAGCTGTCCCTACGCTTGCATGCCAAGTACCTTTCCCTTAGTGTTGAACGCCGTCATAACACATACACTCCGAGTTCGAACAATTTCAAACACTACTTTTCTTTCTCCTTCTCCTCTTCTTCAGCCAACCGAAGGGCCTCTTCGAGAGCTTCCTCATCTTCGTCGAAAGCATCGTTCTCCTTGTCCTCTTCAGCCTTCTTTACCACTTCAGGCTTAGTCTTCTCAATTACCTCGGCCTTTTTCTCAGCAGATTTAGCCTCCTTGGCGTCGGCTTCCGTCGCTGGAGCTTTCGTGGAAGTGCCAGGTCCAAGTGCCCAGTCAATCTCTCCTTCAGGGCCATATCGCGTAACTAGCCAGTCATTGGCTTTTCTGAAGTGATTGCAGTCAAAGAACCCCCTGGAAGCACTGAGAGGGCTGGGGTGGACACTCTGTAGCACAAGATGTTTGACTCGATCGATCTTCTGCACTCGCTTGCCGGCTGGTGTTCCCCAGGCCATGAAAACAACACCCCTTGTTCTCTTTTGCGCCACTAAATCAATCACTCGTTGTGTGAGCTTCTCCCATCCTCGATTAGAGTGCGAGTTGGCTTCATGGGCTCGAACTGTAAGGCAGGTGTTCAACATGAGAACACCACGGTCTGCCCAGGGGGTGAGAAGACCTCCTCGGTTTGGTGGCGGCTCGAAAGCAGGATAGTCTTTCTTCAGCGCAATATACATGTTCTTGAGCGAGGGTGGTGCAGGAGTTGGGGGTCGAACGGAGAATGCCAATCCATGAGCCTGGTTGTCGTTATGATAGGGGTCTTGACCAACAATGACAACCTTGACATTGCTGAAAGGGGTATGACGGGACCTATAAGCTACAAGTTAGGAGCTGCCGCAGCAGGTAGAAAGGTGTTTCGTCCTTACCATGAGTAGATATCGTTCCTAGGTGGGAACACCTTGCGCCCAGAGCTGATTTCTCGATCAAGGAATCGCTTAAGGTCTAGGAACTCCTTTGTGACAAGATCATCCTTGAGGTGCGCCAGCCAGCTTTCGTCAAGAGTATCAATTTCGAGCTGCAAGAGTTCTTTTTGCTCTGGCTTCAAGGAAGCCACCCACTTGGCCTTATCAAACTTGACGGCTGGTGCGGGGGCAGAAGCACCAGTACCAGTAGGCTTAGGAGCTGCTCCGAAGAATGAGGCAATGTTGCCATTAGCCTTAGGCTTCTTCGAATCGTTCCCGGTCGAGGCGCCTGCTTTACGTTTGAGGGTCGACATGGCGATAGCTTGTAGGTGGAGACTGAAGGTGGGAGGAGGTGGATGCACGATGAGCCCTCGATACGAGGGAGGGACTCTGGCGACGACGAGAGCTCGAACGAAATGAATTCTGGGCAGTTGATACAAAAATAAGCCAATTACACAGATACAGTACTCATGGAAACAAAAACGTAAACCGTGAATATTGCAAGTGTATGCTGATATTTGGGGTAGTACAATGTGTAGAAATAAGAAGAGTATGGCTGCGAGAATTCGGGCTAAAGTGGTGATGCAAGGCCCAGGAGTTAGTTAAATGCAAGCGCGTTAAGTAAGACGCGCTAGCTCCCAGCCATTAACGCGGTCCCCGTGACTTTCGCGTTGAGGACGGGAGGCTTGGAGAGACACTAACTGCAGGGGCCTGAAACTCCGAATGGTTGGGGGCCTAGGATAGCTTCAGCACTAGCAAGCCACGCCGTCAGTCTACCAGGCATCAGGTCGAACAACTCCAAAAAGAGCAGTTGCCGAAGCGATCTTTGAGTATAATTGCTTCTGTTTGTTGAAAGTGGTTATCAAATAGAGTTTCGGCAGATTATAGCGCTTTGAACTGAATCAACGGATAGTCGCTCAAATTTGAATAGTCCTTGTATATCCGTACGGAGTACCTACAGTATTGTAGGTATGCGGTGAAATCGGTTTGCTCTGAGTCTCTGCATGGAAAGATAGTATGCTTCCTACCGAAGAACAAATCTTAGGGTTCCTGTTCTGAAGGATAAGAAGACCTAGTATATCCTAGACGAGTTGTCTTGGCATGTTGCTTCAAGGCCAGAGCCGTTCTCATTCCCGGAGGACTATCTACCTACCTTATATACGGATAGGACGTTAAGGGAACCTATCACCTGCCGTGCTACTCCGTATCTTTTGAATAGATTTAACGAAATCATTAGAAACCAATCCTCTGTGAGCCTATGGGCCTGTCTAAGCCAAACTGTTTGCTGTGCTTCTGCTGATTGGACATGGTCTTTAAACGCAATTGTGGAATCTCAAATGGTTGGTGTATTGTATACCAACCTACGTACTCCGTAGGAAGAGAGCTAATCTGATTTCGTGCAGAGTTTACTAGGTAGCATGTGCACTGAAATCAAAGCAGGTTCAAATTGGAGCTCAGTTCTCATGATGCAAAGACAAAAGTCGCAAATCCATCACCTGATGCTGAGCCAATGTAATAGGGTCGTACGGAGTACTCCGTAGAGTGTGTCGGTTCCTGGCCTAACGTTGCTTAATCATCGGCCATACGGTTCTGCGCTTTTCCCTTCTGGGCCATCGCATTACCTCATGCAAGCTCCGACCTCAACTGGACAGCTTGTAACTCCAACACCGTTGGCCTCACCAAATTATTACTCTGCATTATAGCCATGCTCTATAGCAGAATTGACCTTTCCGGCACATAGCAGCTGCCAATGATGCGTCAATCGATAGTCTGGGTCCTCCGTTAGTCAATCATTTCATACCTTGTTGTAACACGCGACAGCTGTCAATTTGGCTTGCTGACTTCTTTATTAGTGCTCTGGCAGGTAACCACAGGACTCGGCACAAATGTCAAACATTATGACGATACATATAAGGATAGGAATCTTGAAGGAGCTGGACAGAACCAACATATCGCTTCTCCCAAGACCGACGTTGTTGTTGATCAAAGTCAGCCTGCTGGCCCGCAACCTGGTACGACTACTCCCACCAACAAGGCGCAAAGACACTGACAGCTTCTAGGCGCCGAACTGGTCGATGCAGCAAGAATAGAACTTACAAAAGCCCCTCAGCCTTTACATCGCCGAAAGCGAAGACCTTCGGGACTCGTCGGCACTGCTTTGCGTTACATACTTAAAGCCGTTCCATCTGGTCCGGCAACAGCCCCATCGCAATCCCAAGAGACCACTGTCAACGGCGCTGTCGCAAAAGCGGTCGAATTTCTCGAACAAGCCGCACAACAAAACAATTCCGATGCTCTCTACCTACTTGCCGAGATAAACTTCTTCGGCAATTATAGTTACCCAAGGAACTTGGAGGTGGCCTTCAACAACTACCATCAACTCGCAACTGTCTATGGAAACTCAACAGCCCAGTATATGCTGGGAGTCTACTATTCGACTGGGATCGGTAATGTTGTAGAGCGTGACCAAGCCAAGGCGCTTCTCTACTATACCTTTGCTGCTATTCGTGGAAATGCTCGCGCGGAGATGGCAACGGCCTTTCGGCATCACGCTGGTATTGGCACGACGAAGAATTGCGAGGCAGCAGTGAAATATTACAAGCGCGTCGCAGACAAAGCTATAGCTTGGTACCGAGCGGGCCCACCAGGTGGTCGATCTTGGATCCATCAGTCATGGCGAATTTCTGACGACGACGGAGGTATCTACGGAGAAGGGGCGAGCGCTTCAAGCTCAGGCATGAACGCATTCAAGGCCAGCCCTGGCTCTGATGCAAATGCCGCCATAGACGATGTGATTGAGTACTTGGATCTTATGTCTCAAAAGGGCGATTCCAAGGCTTCATATAACCTCGGCCGCATATACTATGACGGCCAACGAGGCCTGGAACGAGATGTTGACCTGGCACGTAAGTATTTTGTTCTGGTCGCATTACGTTACTGGAAGAAGGACGGTCGCCTAAGCGAGAACCCGAAGCCTGGAATCGAAAAGATTGCCAGTAAGGCTGCTGGGTATTTGGGTCGGATGTATTTGAGAGGTGACGGTGTTCCTCAGAACTTTGAGCGGGCCAAGGTGTGGTTCGAGCGTGGTATTACACAACACGATGCTCAGTCACAACATGGTCTTGGCCTAATGATGCTTCATGGCTACGGCCAAAAAGAAAATGTGAAGAGGGCTATGGAGCTCTTCAAGTCCTCGGCCGATCAGGATTATGCCCCAGCTTTGGTGCAGATGGGTCAGCTTTACCTAGACCAGGGTGGCCAGGAAGATGTCAGGATTGCCAACAACTATTTTGAACTCGCCGGTAGGCACGGCAACATTGAAGCCCACTACTATATTGCAGAGATGATTCATCATGGTGTCGGACGAGAGAAGCATTGTCCTGCATCCTTGACGTATTACAAGAGCGTTGCCGAGAAGGCAGAGCCCCTGGTGTCATCATGGGGCGACGCCAACGACGCTTACGAGGCAGGTGATTACGAGCTTGCATTCCTCGAATATCTTCTGGCCGCCGAACAAGGCTACGAGAAGGCCCAGACCAATGTTGCCTACATGATAGATTCTGCTCAAAATGGGGTTTCTATTTCGTCATTACTTGGACAGCCCCGAGAGAAGAGTGGTCTTCTCGAGAACCCATCTCTTGCTCTTGTTTACTGGACGCGATCTTCCAGACAGTCTAACGTTGACGCACTGGTCAAGATGGGTGATTATTATTACCATGGTATTGGTACTGAAGAAGATATCACAAAGGCTGTTCAGTGCTATACCGGGGCCTCCGACTACTCTCAGAGCGCACAAGCACTGTTCAACCTCGGTTGGATGCATGAAAACGGCATTGGTCTGGTACAAGACTTCCATCTGGCAAAGAGATATTACGATCATGCCCTGGAGGTAAACGACGAGGCATATCTACCAGTAACTTTGAGTCTCCTGAAGCTTCGCCTTCGAAGCGCTTGGAACACACTGACCCATGGACCAATTCACTCGATCCAGGATGAGCCCAGTAAGTTTTTCTTGTCAGATACAAATCCTGGGTACATACTTACAAAGCCTCCAGAACCTAAGAAGGATCGCTCATTCTCCGAGTGGATCGCCAACTTCCTGCGAGAAGATAACCAATACTACGAGGAGGAGCATTACACTGGAGGTGATTTATACGACGGTGCTCTCGGTGACGGACAGGGAACAGATGACGACGATGGTGTACTAGAAAGCATCCTGATCATTGGAGTCACCTTTTCACTTGTCTTCTTATTATGGTGGAGACAGCGGCTGCAACAGGCGCATCAACAAGCAGAAGACGCTCGAAGAAGAGAGCAAGGCCTCCCGCCGAACCCTCGCCTCGATGGTCCAGGTCCCGGCTTTGCTGGCTGGGGAGCCGCTGGAGGCGTAGTTTTGTAGAATCTCGGAAGTAGCGTGGTTGTTTATGTTGTTAATAGCATTAGAGCGATGGCGTCTTTGGATTGGTTGTCAGAATATGATAAACTTATAGTTGTAAGCTTTGCGTGCATAAGTGTAACGGTTACTGACATGAAAGTGAAGTTTTCTGAGTTGCGCACGACTCGAGGAGTTGGCGTGCATGATGGATAATTAGATAGAATGAGGCCGGAATGTCCGTGTTTACCGCAGTGGCTTTCTTAAAATGCAAGAAAAGACGAGCGAGATGTTTCAAGTAGCTACCTCCGTACGAGGCTGAACTGATGGCTGCTTGTCATACGCTAAATACAGTACGGATGTCGATCGATCCGTCTCACGGTTTACTGAGCATGATATGTAACTACAGTAATACTCACTGCTGAGTCTCATTTATTTGCAGGGCTTGTGATGCTTATCATGGCAGAGTCTTATTCTCTTCGTGAAGGATTCTTCAGAGCAACCCTCACACTCAGTAAGCTGAGGGGCTGACTAGACTAGTTAGGTATTTAGTTAGTCGCTACCTTATTCAAAGGCGATCGTCTTTATGGAGTAGCTGAGTACGTAGGTAGGTAGGTAGGTAGCGATAAACTTGTACTTGTAGGAGACAAAGAGGCGAAAGGGTGGTGCATTTCTTGGGCTCTGTGGCTTGTCTTAGGCTCGTAGCCGCTGGGACGTGACAACAACCCTGCTACTGTCAGCCTGTGAAACTTGAGGAGTCGAGCGTAACGTAACTCTGCCACAGAGATCGTCGCGTCTACGCACGATAAAGGCACTGGCAGTGGCTATCGCCCCTTTCTTGTCTTGCCTTTGTGCACTGGAGCGCCCGCTTAAAACGAAACCGAAGGGGGAGGGGGAGATCGTATTTGTACGACAGGGCCTTTATGTGAAAACCAACCTTCTCCCTTTGGAATTCTCAACATATCCTCCTAGTAAACTCCTTCTAGTCTATTTCTTTCTCGACCCTTCATCTTCTTATTCCCTGGGGCCGTTCTCTTCATTCCACAAAGACAAGTGCTGACTTTGACATCCATTCATTCATTTATCCCTGTGATTGGGGGTTGTTTACGCATCCTTCGGGCACCTGGCACCTTGGCAACTGTGAACTTTAGTGGAGGAGAACACTTCCAATCACCTGTACGGACCTCGGAGTACCGTTCAGCGTACCTCGTACTCGGCTGTTCCCATCCATCTCAAAACCAACAAACACGCGCACCAGCCTATTCTAAAGAACGATCTCTTATCGCCAATATGGCGAGTTTTGTGAGGTATGCGCTTGAGCGTAGGGACGATGAGACTTCCGAGTACTTCACCGATGATGACGATGTCTATTGGTGGTATAGCAGAGTAAGCATCTATCATTAACTTTCGCACGTTCACGTTGCGCATGCTAACTCGACAACAGGAGGGATATATCGTCAAATGGACCATCCTCGCCGTGATCGTACTTCTTTTTACACTCTGGATCGTCGGAGGATACTGGCATGCAAAGAAGAGAATCCAAAAGGGTTTACGACCACTAGCATATCATAGAGTAAGTCGCACCTGTGATACACACCCAAAACACCAATTCTAACCCTCCGCAGTGTTTTGTTAGTAGGCGCATGATGGCTCAGGTCGATCCCCGTTACGCATATCCTCCTAACGGATACTACTACGCTCCTCCTGGAAACTACGCCCAGCCTGGCGGATATCCCATGCATAACATGCCTCCTCCACCAGTCTACGACCCATCACGACCTCCCATGTACGAAGAGCCCCCGAATGCCTCAAAGATCGACCCGGCGCAGGGACAGCAGAGACAGGCCGATGGACCGGCAGACTATTATGCCCCTCCAACAGGACCTCCGCCTCCCCGATAAACGATGTTAGGCGCTGGAAGGGTTCGGTCAAGAGGCATATATGCATGGATGATTGATTCTTGAACCATGTAACGGTTCAGAAGTCGCTGGGCGGCCATGTGAGAAAGCATGAAATTGAAGGTCAATCAATGAATGTAGCTAGCATAGAAATACAAGCAAATGCCGGCGTTCAAGCGCCAGGCTCTCTTTTCCAATTCGCAGTAAACCAACTCCAGTCGCCCTGGGTATATATAAGTGTGTGTATCGGGCGTCATATACGGATGGCTCCCTTCTTCTAGTCCAATTCCATCGCGTCTGGGTCATCATCTGTACTCGTGGCAATCCCAGTATTCAACGTGGCGTCTTGTATCGTTGGGGCCTCCGTTTTACCCTCCCTTTCTAGCCGCTGTAGCTCTCTTGTGCGATTCCTCGACTCAATGATGGCCTTGCGCACACTATCTTTGTCCTCTGGCACCGTCAATGACTTGGGGTCACTATACAGCACCACCTGCATGCCGGCTAGTTCTCCCTCGCTGTTGGCTAATACCGATGGGGGGATGCGATTCGCGCGCAGATGCTTTTCGATATCTGGTAAGAAGACAAGCTTGCCCGGGTCATCGCTTTCGCTATCGGAGGAGAGCTCATCATCCATGTTGTAGATGTATACTTTATGTTTGGAATCGTCTAATTGCATGGCCTCATCGGGAACTGGAATGGAAACAACATTGGAAGGGGTAGGAACTGGAGCAGCAGAAGAAATTGAAGCTGTTGTTGGCTGTTCGACAGGGACGTATAACTTGTTCCCGCTCCGTTCTGTAGACACGATAGGTGTTAGTTCACGGGCATTGCAAACAAGGATAAAGACGATGTGACGATTGGGAGAAACAGGAATAAAACATACCTAGATTAAGGAGACTCAAGCGTTTAGAAAGACGCTCATTGTCTTGTGTCTCTGCCTTTCTCTTTCGGCGCAATCTTCTTGTCTTGTCGACCCCCTCGACTACAGCTACTGTAGCTGGGGCGGAAGATGACGGGGATTGTAACATGATCACAATGGGTGGTCAATTCGTAGTCCACCAAGGCCTAAAATGGCGAGCTTTTAAACCCTTCAACACCTGGACTATCCGATTGAAGGTCAAATCAACGGCTCGGAGAAGGACACTAGCAACCACACGTGGCGAGTACGAAATTTTGAAGTCTTGACTTGTCTTTTGCGTGAAGGCGACGGGCTTCCTTTTCTTTGGCTAAGGTAGGGGAGGGATTGGTTTGGTTTGCCTGCCCTCTATCTCTCGAGGCTCGATGTGGGCGTGCATCAATCGGGCGAGTGTCACTAGGGGCGGAAACGGAAATACTGCAGTGAGCTTCAGCGGTTGCGGGCGTTGGAGTTGGCGCTGTAGGCCCCGGAGCTTGAGGACGATTATCGGCGCGGGAGAGCGTCGGCCTTATGTATCCGTCTTGGTCTTGACTCATTCTTGTAGAACTTTCTACCCTCCTCCGCCTGCGCCTACGCCGCCACAGCAACTCCATCTCCAATTCAGATCCCAGCAACTTCAACTTCTCCTCCACAATCTACAATCGGAAACCCCCACTACCACCACGACGATTCCTCCACGGCCGACAATCACTGCAGCGCCTGCGCGGAATATCTTCAGGACTGCGACTAACAAGAGATTGCCTTTTTTTATTCTTCGTCGGTCTTATTCCAGCGCGACCATGGCCGAGTCGGAGCTGAAGTGGCCCGCTGCGCGCGTGCGCAAGACCTTTCTCGAGTACTTCGAGCAGAGGGGTCACACAATTGGTATGCGATTGCGATAGCGTGGGCACTTCGTCTCACTGCATTAAAATATACTGAAATTATATCCAATTTCTCGAGAAGAATTGCCTTGACATCACTATCTACTTGGTTTTTTTCTTCCTCTGACTCACAAATCACTAACAAGACTTCTTCTGCTTCAGTCCCCTCTTCATCGGTCGTCCCTCACAATGACCCCACCCTTCTTTTCACCAATGCCGGCATGAACCAGTTCAAGCCTATCTTCCTCGGCACCATTGGCAAGACTGATCCCATGGCCGGCCTCAAGGCCGCAGTCGACAGCCAAAAGTGTATTCGTGCTGGTGGCAAGCACAACGATCTCGACGATGTCGGCAAGGATAGCTATCACCACACATTCTTCGAGATGTTGGGCAACTGGTCTTTCGGCGACTACTTCAAGAAGGAGGCTATTTCATATTCTTGGGAGCTTTTGACAAAGGTCTATGGTCTCGACCCCGATCGTCTTTACGTCACATACTTCGAGGGTGATGAGAAGCTGAAGCTGGAGCCTGATTTGGAGGCCAAGGAGCTCTGGCTCTCGGTTGGTGTTCCCGAGGATCACATCCTTCCTGGAAACATGAAGGATAACTTCTGGGAGATGGGTGACCAAGGCCCCTGTGGTCCTTGCAGTGAGATCCACTACGACAAGGTCGGCGGAGGCCGCAATGCTGCCAGCCTCGTCAACATGGATGATCCTATGGTTGTCGAGGTTTGGAACAACGTTTTCATGCAGTATGATCGGCAAAAGGACGGTAGCCTCAAGTCTCTACCTGCCAAGCATATCGACACTGGTATGGGCTACGAGCGACTGGTTTCTGCCCTTCAGGATACAGTTTCCAACTACGCCACTGATTGCTTCACCCCTCTCTTCCAGAAGATCCAGGAGGTCACCGGCGCTCGACCTTACGCCGACAAGTATGGCAAGGATGATGCCGATGGCATTGATACCGCGTACCGTGTAGTTGCTGATCACATCCGAACCCTTTCTTTCTCCATCGCTGACGGTGCTGTTCCCAACAACGACGGCCGAGGTTATGTTGTTCGACGTGTACTAAGACGAGGTGTGCGATATGCTCGAAAGTATTTCAACGCCGATATCGGCGCTTTCTTCTCCAAGATCTTGCCTGCGCTTGTTGACCAGATGGGCGAGCAATTCCCCGAGCTTGTCAAGAAGCAGCAGGACATTAAGGAGATTCTCGATGAGGAGGAAGTCGCCTTTGCCCGCACTCTGGATCGTGGTGAGGCTCAGTTCGAGAAGTATGCTGCCGAGGCTACCAAGGGCGGCTCCAAGAAGCTCGAGGGTGATGTTGTATGGCGACTTTATGACACTTTCGGTTTCCCCGTGGACCTGACTAGATTGATGGCCGAAGAGCGAAGTCTCGAGATTGACGATGCTGAGGTTGAGGCTGCTCGAATCAAGGCTCGTGAGGCCAGTAAGGCTGTCAAGGAGTCTGTCCAGACTTTCTCCAAGCTCAATGTGCACCAAATCTCTGAGCTGGAGAAGGATCTTAAGGTTGAGCGAACTAACGACGACGCCAAATTTGCTCAGGGTGACACCAAGGGTAAGGTCCAACTCATTTACGACGGCCAATCCTTCCTTAAGTCGACCAAGGAAGTCCCTGAGAAGACTGCTCTAGGTCTTTTGATCGATAAGACCAACTTCTACGCCGAATCAGGTGGTCAGGTCGCTGACACTGGACGTATCGTCATTGATGATGTCGCCGAGTTCAAGGTTCTTGATGTTCAGAACTATGGTGGCTATATTCTACACAACGGTTATATCGAGTATGGTACACTATCCTCTGGTGACGAGGTTATCTGCGAGTACGATGAATTGCGCCGATCTCCTATCCGCAACAACCACAGCGGTACTCACATTCTGAACCACTCCCTACGGGAGGTTCTTGGTGATGATGTCAACCAGAAGGGCTCTTTGGTGGACAACGAGAAGCTCCGTTTCGATTTCTCCCACAAGACTGGCGTCAAGATTGAGGAGCTCAAGAAGATTGAAGACTTGTCAAACTCATACATTCGCCGTAAGGACAAGATCTTTTCCAAGGATGTTGATTTGGAGCTCGCTCGCCAGATTGAGGGCTGCCGTGCTGTCTTTGGTGAGACCTATCCCGATCCTGTGCGTGTTGTCTCCATCGGCAGAGATATCGATGAGATGCTCGCCGACCCCAAGAAGAAGGAATGGCGTCAGTACAGTGTTGAATTCTGTGGCGGTACCCATGTTGAGCAAACTGGCTTAATCAAGGACCTCATCCTTATTGAGGAGAGTGGTATCGCAAAGGGTATTCGCCGCATCATTGCCTATACTGGTGAAGCTGCTCATCAGGTTCAACGTGAGGCTGATGAATTCTCCAAGAAGATTGATGCTCTCGACAAGTTACCTTTCGGTCCTGAGAAGGAGGCTCAGATCAAGGCCGTATCTGTGGAGCTCAGCCAGCTGACAATCTCAACTTTGACAAAGGATGAGTTCAACAAGCGTTTCCAAAAAATTTCTGCTGCTGTGATTGCTGAGCAGAAGAAGCGCCAGAAGGCTGAGTCCAAGACTGCGCTTGACATTGTCCAGAAGTACTTCGAGGCTAACAAGGATGCCAAGTGGTTCGTTGGCCGCCTGCCCGTTGGTGCCACTGGTAGTAAAGCCCTGCCTGATGTGGTCAAGCACTATCAGGGTAAGGATAAGGAGAAGACCGTTTACCTGTTTGCTGGTAGCAAGGAGGAGGGTGCCGTTGCACATGGTGTCTACGTCGGAACTGTAAGTCTACCCCTATCATTAGTATTGCATATACTGACTAACTATTTCAGCACCTTGCTTCTCAAGGCGTCACTGCTGAGCAATGGGCTGCCTCCGTGTCGGAGATTATTGGTGGCCGATCGGGCGGCAAGGAGCCTGTACGACAAGGCCAGGGCACTAAGCCTGAGAACATTGACGAAGGTGTTGAGACTGCGACAAAGTGGCTCAACGAAAAGCTTAAGCTGTAAAGAATTAAGAAAAAGGACTGTGTTTCTACTCTGCTCAATGGGAATTTATGATTAATCATTCAGCTGGGAGTAATGTCGGGGATCTGGTCAGATAAAAGAAAGGACATAGAGCGTTCAAATAGGCATGGCCATTTACCATTGCCATAAGAAGTATGATGAATTAAAGAACACCATTGATAACATGATGGTTGATGAGAGGTTATATGCTCTATCTTTCCCAACCCGGATGTATATTTCCATGGCCCAGGGGAGGAAAGAAAACTCATAACCTCGATCCAAAATGACAAAAAGACTTAAGTAAATTTGCATAAATGTAGGATATATTTACTAAATTTAGGATATCTTTTGCTGAGTTTATTTTGACACCTTATATTAAGGTTCGGTGTTTTCTTGCTCCTTCGAAATAGCCCTTTGCTTTGACTTTTGTTCACGGCTAATTTTATACAGTTACAAGAACGCTGGCGTTGCGGTAGTTTGATATCAAGGGATTCTCTCCGCTTCGGGTTTCGGTGTCCTCAACGTATGCCCACTTGCGCATGAAATCACCATGCGACATAACACGAGTCAACTTGCCCGTGATGGCGCGGTAGATGGCCTCTGTGACGCGGAAATCTGTTGGGAACAGAATATCGAAGTATCCTTGATGGACCTATGTGGTGTTAGTTTACTAATATTCGACGATAGTGGGCTTTGTAGCTTACCAATGGGGTTGTAACAGGCACCATCTTTCTGTGGTACCGTGTCTGAACCACAGGTGCATTCATACCCTTGACAGCTTGAGGTAGCCAGTCAAAGTCAGAAGTCACAAGACGATGCCCTGGGAAGTATTTCTCAAGAACGTCAAAGAACTGCATTAGCCGTGTGGGGATAAATTCCGGATCTGAGAGATTGGCAGCAAACGGTATCTTGGTGGATAAATATCGTAGAACAGCATTGCTGGCGTACGGTTTCGGATAGTTTCCCCCTGTGGCAGCGTGTCTGACACAGAAGTATCGTGCAGCAAGAGGGTCCAACTCTTGAGAGTAGAATTCGTAAAAGTCGCCGTCGCCATCGATCAGCACGTGGCCTTGCAGGGGCTGCTCGGTAGCAACGTCGTAGCGGATACCATCGTGGGAGAAGTTGTCGAAGACCTCCATGGCGAGAAAGAAACACGGTGACGGCACGTATTGGTCCCAGTCGAAGATGGAGCGGTTGATAATCTCGACCTTATCCGCGTGGCCTCGAGACGCAGCCGTGGAGAGAAGATGTCTGTTTTGCAGCGCAGCGAGCGTGGAGGAAATCTCGATGATGTTGAACTTTGTGCGGGCGTACACTTGAGGATCGACTTCTCGGATATAGTCCAGGATGTTGAGCATGAGCGTTCCACGGCCAGCGCCCATTTCGTAGATCAGAAGATCGTGGTATGGGTATGTGGTGAGACGATAATTCGTGACGAGGTAGCGGGCGATGGCTTCGCCGTAGTAGGGACGAAAGAGCTCGGTAGGCGTATGCCATAGCTGGCGTGTTGGGTTCTCTCCTTCTCTCTCATCAAGAATATCCTCGAATTCGGTGTAGCGACGGCCTAGCTCGGCCTGGAACTCAATTTCATCGCGCATTGAGTTGAAGTCGAATGGCTCGCCGGGGCTGAAGATGACGGCTTGCTTGGAGAAGTATCCATATGAGGGGTTGTAAAGACTGTCTATAGCTACGTTATTCTTCCATTCCGAGAGGGATACTCGAGTGTCATGCCGTCAATAAAGTCTCTCAGCAGCATCTTGACCTTTCGCGGTCGTTCGGTTCGTTGCTTGAGCTCGTCAATCGTTATGTAGGGGTACTCGGCAAACTCGGCAGATCGGTCTTGGGGCAGAATGTTCGTGCGCTGCTGCCATCGACTCTCGTTTTTCTTCATTCCGCGATCACTAGAGGGTCGTCCCACAACGTAGAAGCGGCTCTGATGACTGACGATAGTGGTTCGAAGGCCATTGCGAAGACCGGCGAGGTTTCTGACGCCTTTACAGCCTGGGGGTCGGTGGTGGAAGAGTTGGCGGAAGATTTGGGCCACAATTGGGGAGTCCATGTTGTAAAAACTCTTGTTATATCGTCGACATGTTGTTTCTTGCAGATTTGGTGTTTTGAGGTTTGAGATGGCTTACATTGGATGGTGTGGGTCTCAGTTGGTCGGGAGTACCTCGGGTTGAGATCGGGAGTGAGAGAACAGAGAATTTGCCAATTTATACTCGGGTGATCATGTGCGAGTTTTCCTTTTTCAGATTATGAATAGGTACCTTCATCATTTGAGCTTGAACAATTGCCGTGTCCATGACTTTTGTCCTTGGTATCGAAACGTCTGTTCTCTAGAGCTCCCAAAATTTGGAGGGGCTTAAAGTGAGGTTATAACCAAGATATATGAGCACAACTTCTTTTGAAGAATCATTGGTAAACTAATGATCAAAACCTTCTCAATATTCGGCCCTGGGACATTTATTTATGGCAGAGATTAAAGGCATAATCATCTCATGGATATGGTGCTTTTAAAGGTCAAGAAGGGGCAAGAAAGATTAGGACCTCTATCATAGGTAGGTAATAAAAAAGACTTATGATAATTTAGGACAACTTAGCATAGACTTATTAGTAGACCTTAGATTCGATGGTTTTGGCACCTTGGTTTAACATCAGTGGTTTTCTTGCTCCTGGGGGGAGGTTTGTAGCGTGATATAGCTACTAAGGTAAGCTCCACATGACATCACGCACGCACCAGGGTTCATTAATTCTACATAGTACTCATTCATACCTTATCACTCAGCTTTAGCCAAGATTATTCAAGTTTCAACCGCAACCTCAACTCATCGGAAGCGCAGTCAACAATGCAGGCATTCTAGTTCTCCCAACTGATGAGTTCATTGGGTACACTAGCCAAGGACTTCCCAAAATGGCGCTCAGCGACCATCCAAAAGCCTACGGCACCGCTGCCGTTGTCTTCGCCTTCACAACTGGCATCCTCGTCACTTTAGGATTCAAGGACTTTTACCCAGATCTTGAACGTCGGTTCCAGCGCAAGAGGCGTGCAAACACAGGTGGTGGCCGAAGATCGAGTCTTTTCTGGGGCGACCCTGTTGAGCTTCAGGATCATGAGTCTCAGCCTTCAACACTAGCGTCTTATGACGTTGTGAGGAATAGCCTGGTAGACGGTATAGAAGCTACCATCGGCAACACACCTCTTATAAAGATTCAATCGTTATCGAAAGCCACAGGCCGGATCATCATGGCCAAAGCAGAATTCCTAAATGGCGCCGGAAATTCACCCAAGGATCGTGTTGCACTTAACATGATTCGAGAAGCAGAATCCAAAGGTCTACTAACACCACATAAGGGCGATACTATATATGAAGGCACAGTAGGAAGCACGGGTATCTCACTCGCAACTCTTGCCCGAGCAATGGGCTACCGCGCTCATATCTGTATGCCTAGCGATATGGCTCTCGAAAAGTCTGATCTACTCCTCCATCTTGGCGCAACCGTCGAGCGAGTCACTCCCGCGCCTATCACCAGCCCTGATCACTTTGTCAACCTTGCTCGAAGGCGTGCGGAAGAACACGCCAGTAAGGCCAAGGATGGTAGTAAAGGTTTCTTTGCCAACCAGTTTGAGTCTGAGGCCAACTGGAAAGCACATTTCAATGCAACGGGTCCCGAGATTTGGCGGCAGACGAACGGCCAGCTGGACGCTTTCGTCGCTGGAGCTGGTACAGGAGGAACAGTCTCCGGCGTGGCGAAGTATCTGAAGGAGGAGCAGAAGGCGACTGATATAAAAGTCGTCCTCGCCGACCCCCAGGGCAGTGGTCTCTACAACAAAGTCCGCCACGGCGTTATGTACTCTTCGACAGAACGTGAGGGTACAAGACGTAGGCAGCAGGTTGATACTATGGTCGAAGGCATCGGAATCACACGTCTGACCGAGAACTTCGAAGCGGGACGTGAACTTATCGACGATGCTGTGCGGGTAACGGACACGCAAGCCTGCCGCATGGCGCGCTGGCTAGTTGAGCACGACGGTATATTCATCGGCAGCAGTAGCTCTGTCAACTGTGTCGCCGCGGTTGAGGCAGCTATGAGACTTCCAAAGGGGAGTCGTGTCGTTACCATCCTGTGCGACTCTGGAACTAGACACCTGAGCAAGTTCTGGAAGCACATCAAAGAGATGGGACTGGAAAGCGAGGAGGAGGCAACGAATTTATTTACTGAGCTAGGGATACCCGGCCATGATGAATGAGGTGTGAACGAACCGAAAAAGATGTGTGAGTTTCATGAAACTAAGTATATGTATATAATAGATTAATATTTTCAATCGACTCTCGACGTTCCTGGTACTTAGAAGACTAAGAGGCAAGAAACCTTAATATTATAGCCTTGAGCTCTAACTAATGAAGATGTTTAGGTAATTTGGCCTAAGTTTATTCCTCTTCTTAGGGCATAAGTTTTCTTGCTCCCCGAGGGATGTATAATTCTATGCTTTCTATCGTTATAGTTTCATGGATCCATATCATGACAAGGAAGCCCTTGAAGCTAAGTGGTCAAAGTATTCATGTAATTTGGCTTAAGCTTAGTCTTATTACCATATGCTTAGAGCTATCTATACAGGTCCTTGTGGTGGATGATCAGTGCAGCTGGATGCGATGAGAATAAGAATCGAGAAATGCTGGAATGTGGGAAGATGAAGGAGAGGCGGCTGCCAAAGGAGAGTCAATCACAGTGAATCACATCCACACAGCATTATTTGCCTTTGAGATAAGAGAATGCAAAAGTAATATGGCCTATAGAGGCATCGTTAGGCTAACTACCGATCTAAGATATTCAGTCCTCATTTTGTACTATGGTCGCTGTCATAATTCACCATAGCAATGTGACCATATTCCTCATCATCTGTTAGATTGGACTCAGGTGTCCAGGGTCTTTGTTGTTGCTGATGAGTATCGTGTGAGGATTCAAAACGTCGAGGAAGAGTGTTGGCTTCCTTATCAGCTCCAACTGGCTTGCGGGGAAAAGCAGGCCTATCTTCCTGTTGAGCTTCAGTAGGGCGTCGGGGCAATGGCGGTCCCGCTTCATCATCCATTCCTGATGATGGCTGTACTTGGCTCGCTACAGGCCGTCGGGGCAGCTTTGGTGCTTCTTCTTTTCTGTCCTGGGGAGTCGGTCTTTGAGGAAGCGGCGGGTTCTCATAGCTGGACTGTTGTGGTGACTTTCCCTGACCTGGAGGCTGTGATGGCGAAACAAGAGCCGGAGGAGAGATGTTTAGTCCATGGAGATCCTTTTCAATTTGCTCTTGGTTCGGTGACTGAAGGCTCTCCTTTCCCTCAACCGTATTCCCTTCAAAATCGATCAATTCACCCTCGGCATGACGGTCCTTCATCAAGATCACATCATCCTTTTCGATCTCGGATGTTGTCTTGATTCCCACAAATCCACACTTGTTGAGAATCTCACCGATGAGGTCGGGATACCGGAGGTGTCCACTGACGGAATCGCTCAGATCGAGGTTCTGGATACCTTCAACCTCTTGGATATTCTGCAAGCCAGAGACTCCCATGGAGAGACTATGGGCCCGGTAGACGAATCCGAGAATCATATCGTTCTCTGAATAGACATTGAAGATCTTTCCAGAGACAACAGTACGAAGAGTGCGCCAGTGAGGAGGGGCTGAAGGAGCTGGGGCGCCGATGATGACAACTGAATCAATGAGGCCAAAGGCGTGTCGCTCAGCAAGGGACTGCAAGCAGGCATGAATCGCTGTGGCGCCGAGCGAATATCCGATCAGAGTGACAGGCCTCTCGCCTTGGACTTTGTTGATCAGAGCGTCAGCAAGTAGCTGGCCTGCTTTTCTAGATCGGTTGTGCGCATGGCCAAAAGGATTATCAATGTTGGAGGCAGCAGCAAGCACCTGGATAGGCCAAAGAGCCGCAAGCAGGGTGGCAAAGGCAGTGCGCTTGATTATCTCGACCTTGAGCTTCTTCCATGCAAACGATTCGACCATACTTCGTAGAGCGTGCCCCAAGGCAATGAGTGACTTCATCTCATAGCGCAGAGCGAAGACCTCAGTGTCGTCACCAAGAATACGCCATGGCTTTGTCACATCGTCCTCATCGCGAAGCCAGCCATTGATTCCAATCGTAACACGCAGTCGCCGTCCCTGTGCTTGTGATTGGTCCTGTTCTGCATTAAAGACCTCTCCCCACTCGCCTCTGAGGGGGATGAAGCAGAAGTCCTCGACTTCCTTTGCGTACTTGTCCATCATTTCACCCTGTATTGTTAGTCGGGAATGAACAAGTTTTCGGAAGTAACTTACAGTCATTTTCCCTCCATATGCACCAAATAAAGCGCCTACGAGAGCACCGTTCATCCAGAAGATACCAAGGAAGCTAGCAACACCTCCCAAGCCCACGCCACCGAGGATACCACCAACAGCTCCAGCGACAAGAGGTGCTGCCAGACCACCCGTGACTCCGATCACAGCTGCACCGGCAACAGAAGCAAGCCCGACTTTCCAGAAACGACTGAACTTGTTCTCCTCTCGGCGCTTGGAAGCTTCGGCCTCGGCAGACATAACCTCCTGCTGCTTATCTTGGTCCTTGGAGGATTCGAGGAGAGTCTTGGCGATTTCCATTTCTTCCTTGATGAGGAAAGTCTGGGTAATTTCAAGAGAGGAAGCAAGATAGAGCGCAAGTGCTCGAGTATGGGCGGAATACTTGCCTGTGGAAAGCAGAAGGAGTAGGATACATGATATGGCCTCCCTTCTATCGGCAGCAGGGATCGTTGTCAGTCTTGTGGGAATAGGATGATATAGAGCCTGAAGAGAGGCAATATCCTCAGACTTGTCTATCTTATTCTCCCCAAAACTGATGAGGTTCTCGCCTTCCTCGGGTGTATCGAGCTTCCTCTTTTCAGCTTCCTGTTGATGTTTGCGCCTTTCCTCCTGAATCTTGTGATCATCTTTGACATAAATAATCTCCTCCAACTTGGCCATGAATTCTTTTTTCCACTCCTTCAAATGCTTTATAGCAGCTTTCTGAATACGTAGTGCCTGCGCCGATGGCTTGTTCGGCTGCTGCTGCTGCTGAGCATTTCGATCAGAGTCATCATTCCTGGGTGTTGATGACCTGTCCTCGTCTCTTGGTGTAGAAGGTCCACTCTCATTTCGAGGGGTTGATAGGACAGGGCCAAGCTCATCGTCGGAAGCTTGAAGTTGATCACTCATATAAGTAGTGATCTCATCGACAAGTTTGAGGAGCGCTTGGCGACGCGCGGGGTTGAGTGTGATAACGATCTGACGAGGATCCGAGCACGTTGGCGCCATTTTGACGATATCGACCCAGACGGAGCTCTAGACGGGCTTGTTGCTAAACAGGCTGTTTATGAGCTAGGCAGTTGGTTATATAGTACGCGTTGGTTACGGTGCCAATAGGTCATGGCCTGAGCACGGCCGGGGTGCATGCAGGATCAGAGATTAAATGCTCAGTTTCAGGCTGAAAGTCCTACTTGCTAGGCAGGCAGTGTTGTTGGCTGTGCAATACTGAAACATGCAGTCGACGGCTCTAGGCTCAGAACTGAACCCCCGAAGCCTGGTGCGAGGTGCAGACGGGGTTGTAATTGGTGTGATGTAATCACTGAAAGAGCCGTAATATGCTTAGATCTTCGTCACGTGCGTATGGCCAAGAAGATACAGATCTTAGACCCTCTGTTTAATAGAAAGAGATGGAGGATATTGGTTTGATATATATCTCAGGGGTTGAACTTAGAAGTCAGACAAAACGTGCTTACTAGACCGCAGTGCTAGACTGATAATTGTGAAAAACCAAGCATTCCACTTGCGTCAACAAGTACATCTTTGCCCTTTTCAACATCAAGGGCAGATAGATATATTTAGCTTTCTAACCGACTACCTTACCAACTCGGAAGATGATTGAAAATCAGGACTGTGTCTGAAATACGGTCATATAGAAACGACAAATGAGTGTGATCATGACTTGGACAACTAAGTTTAAACCTTATATCCGGTATGTTACGGAGTAGTACTCTGTATAGGCGTTTATACAAGAATTCATTGAGTCTTTCAAAAGATATAGGGTAGGCGAAATAGAAATATGAGAAGGTAAACATCACTCGAGAAGCCTGGGGCTTTCTAAGAGGACGCCCAAATAAACCAGTAAAGAGTTATCCGAGCTTGGGCTAAACTCCATGAATACTTAGTTTCAAGGGTAAATGGGTTTCCTTGTTAGGATATGAATTTATGATGCTACAATGAAAAATACACTGGGACACCACTCACTTGCCCAGGACTAGGGATTTGTAAACTTACATAGGACTTATGATAAGATTGTGATCAATTACAATGAATTTTATTAATGGGGTATATAAAGGTGAAGTTAATTAGGCCAGCAACTTGTAGAACTTGAAAGATCTTTATGAATCTGATAGGCAGAAGTTACCTAAGTGTTAGTCTAGTTTAGCATTGTCGCATCCTGATCCTCCAGACTCCGTGTATATTATTAAGAAAACTGAGGTATCACGCGTTAGTTACGTCACCAAACCTTTGTTGGAAGTGACGAGACTTACCTTCCATCGGTGCCCGCACGCCATGCATTCGCAGAAAGTTGTCATAGGTTCATCAGCAGCTCGGGTCTGCGCCTGCGTGTAGCTGACCTGCTTCTTCTTACAACGACCACACTCCAGACTCTCACTGATACTCTTCTCAGCCATCGGGACTTGGGCCTTCTTCATGTTCTCCTTTTCTAGTTCAAGCTCCTTCTTGCGCTGCTCCTCGCTCTTGAGCTCGTCGTCGGTCATGACAACAAACTTCTCCGCAGTGATCTCACCAGACAAGACGCTACGCCCAAGCTCCCGATTGGACTTGTTCTTCAGGTTGGTGAAGAGTGATCGGATCTTCTTCTTGTAATCGGGCGTTTCTCCTTTGAATTTGGTATAAGCGGCATGCTCAACAGCGACGGCTCTAGTAATGACGTCGGTCTCGGTTGCCGTTGATCGATAGGCGAGGCCATTGTAGATAAGCCCAATGCATGAGTTTCGAACATTAGAATCGGTGCGCTTGACGTTCACGTTGTCGGTCTCGTATTTTCGCTTCTCGATGTCGCCCTTGTACTTGGCCCCAGAGGCACCGGCTGATGATGGAGGAGGGGGTACAGGAGATGACGCGGGCGCTGATGATGGAGCTGGGGCTGGGGATCCTGATCCGACCTTTGCACGTTGTAATTTCGAGTGTTTTTCCTGTTCGACCAGCTTCTTCCACTTGTTGACGAGTTCGGCGGCGGCACGGGCGATGTCCTTGTTGGAATTTGAACGAAGTTTGCCGACAAAAACGCCGGCTCTTGTAGCCTATGACGAAGATCTCAGTATCAGCACAGTCCCTGTGGAATCAAGAGTGCAATATCCGATAGACCCGCCAAGGCCGCAGTGTTGACGAAAGAAAGGCGAGAAATGCGACCATGCATTTGCGCAAACCAACAAAGGCGTGTATATATTCAAACCGCGCGCATAAAAGCGCTCTCTCTATCGCTTCCTGAACCGCGTACGTACCCGTAGCATCTCTTCCGTGGGAGAAGCATCCTTCTTCAATGTCTCGAGCAACTTGATGGCATTCTCGGGGGGCTCATTCGCAGCTACACACTTTGTCAGCGCCTTGATGCGCTGCCCAAGCTCGCGTTCGTCCATGGGCATTTTTGAGGGTTTGGAGGTGAAGGGTTGAAAGAGTTAATAAATCGAGGCGTGGTCTGTCGCAAACTTACCTCAACCAACCTATGCCTGATGGATGGCACGTGAGCCCCACTATCCCTGTACCGGAGTTTACCCAGATCGTGGAGGTGGCTGAAACGGTCAGGCTGTAAAAAATACAGGACTATTTCTAAATTTACCCTCTGCTGAAACTGTCTATGTAAAGCTTGATAACAACGATGTAGAAAGTAGCAATCTTTCACTACGTTGAACTTCGTTTTGTTTATATTGTCCCAGTATAAGTTTTTGGGGGCTCTTGCCTGCTAAAGTAGGCAGTAGACAACAAGCATTGATAAGATCAATCTGGGGTCCGATAAGCCAGCCCCGCTAAAAAATTTCCCAATCGCGACCCTCGACCGTCCAACTTTCAAACCTCCAATTCTTTATCCCGTTCCCTCTTTGACAGAGACCATATCAACACCCATATTATTGGTCGCAAGAGGAAACAAATTATAAACAATACGATGGATGCACATGCGCTGCTCTCCTCCCAAGGCTGGCGAGGAACCGGACACTCCCTACATAAAACCGACGACTCAATTGGACTTGCGAAACCTCTACTGCTGAATCGCAAAGACAATACTCGAGGACTGGGCCAGAAGCAACATTTCACTAGCGACCAATGGTGGATGAACGCGTTTGATGAGCAACTCAAGGGTATCGATACGTCCAAAGAGGGGAAAGTGGTTCAGACTGTCACCACTGGCAAGCTGAACGCCCTGGAAAAGAACCTCGGCAAATACTCCGTATACACGACCTTCGTACGAGGCGGATTCCTCGAAGGAACAATAGATAAGCTCACGATCAACGACTCGAGCATGGAGTCATCCGAAACCGAATCCAGTGACCAGCAAGAAGGCGACAAGTTTGATAAGGACAAGCCTCGGAAAGAGACCAAGGAGGAGAAGAAAGCCCGAAAAGAAGCAAAGAGGAAGCGGAAGGAAGCGCGGGCCGCGAGAAGGGCCGAGAAAGCAGCACGCCGAGAGCTCAAGTCCAAGTCGAAAAAGTCTTCCAAACCCTCCAAGTCCTCAGCAGAATCAAGCGACGCAGACGAGGAGAAAAAACGGCGGCGCGCAAAGAAAGAAGAGAAAAGGAGGCAAAGAGCCAAAGAGACTGGGAAATAGAATATAGAGGGACATGGAAAATCGGAGTTTGAAGGCATATACAGCGAAAGCATATTCTGGGAGTTGAGGTTAATGGAACTTTTGGATGATACCCCATAGATGTATATTTACGTCTGTTTTGGAATCTTCCCGGGCTTGTTGGAAAGGAGCCATGGTCTTTGGTTCCAGAAATCGTCCTTGATGATGTCCATGTGTTCCACCACCACACGAGCTTTGGCTCGGCTCTTCTTGTCCTTCTCCTTCTGTGACTTTGATTGCTCAACGGGCTCTGCTTGAGAGTCGATTGTTTGCATGGTATTGTGAGAGTTAGGGTCAACCAGTTCATACTGTACAGTGTCAGTGCTGGGTTGCAGGGAAGTGTAGACCGATACGTACGTCGCGGAAGATAACACTGCCCTTTCTATATATCTCGGGCTCGTTGTTGTAGTTGATGGAAAAGCGGGAGAAGAGTATCTCGTTTTTATCTGCTGCCAACGTGCGCTGATACAGTCAGCTTGTTCAAGTTCTGCGATATGGCCACCTACCGCCAGAGTACTCTCAGCTTCCTTGTTGTCAAGGCCTCCTAGTTGGATCAAAGACCAGAAGCATGTGTTATAGAGGTTATTTATGTGGCCTTGGGTTATGTTAGTCAGGTTTATTTGTATAGCTGTAAAACCTACAATCTGCTTGCCTCCAGCTCATGTAATCCCGGAGATTTTGAACACTAGGGTAGCACACTGCCCGTCCATCGAAGGATGGTAATGGAGGAGATAATGGGCTGTCGGGGAAGTGAGTCGACCAAAAGTATACATAGTTCGCAGTGAACGTCGAGACGACAGTGCTGACAAGTTTACTAAGAAGTCGTAAGTTTTAGACGCAGCATAGGATGGGAGAGTGAGTGTAAACGAACCTGGCTCTTCGATCAAACAAAGTGCATGCCTTGTGAAAGACGAAGCTGTTGGAAGTGTTAGTCGTAAAAAGCCTTGACAGGTTTCGTCTTACGAACCTGTACTCATCACTGACGCCGTATGCAATTGTGATTTCTGGTAGCTCAGCCACGACGGCCTTGGCGGCAGTGTTCATAAGATCAAGGGCACGGCGATCATTTGGCTTCTCGAAGCCATACTTGGCGCACATTCTATCAACTGTTAGAAGACTCATCAAAAGACCGAAAACCAACTGTACTTTGTGAATCCTCTGCCATCGACTCGCACCACGATCCATGTGTTGGGTAATAGCGGATCTGGCGTCTCAAAGTTACGGACATATTCAAACCTGTGATCATTAGATTAGCGATGATATAGGTACAGGCAATGCGATGACTCACTTGGAATTTGCCATTTTCCAAGCTTCGATGAGAATTTGACCGTGGAAGGAAGAACGAGGGCTGAAATATTATCCGCAGGCTGTATCTGGACTCTGGTGTTTATAGTCGACTCAGTATGATTTGCATGTGAGTGTAACTCGACATGGTGGAGAAGTGAATATTTTATATACTTCTTGGGGTTAGAGAAATGTTAGAGAGAAATGCCATAGCTAA
Organism: Fusarium verticillioides 7600; assembly: GCF_000149555.1. Lineage (NCBI taxonomy): Eukaryota > Fungi > Ascomycota > Sordariomycetes > Hypocreales > Nectriaceae > Fusarium > Fusarium verticillioides. Next base: position 4,239,431 of record NC_031675.1, on the reverse strand, counting down.
CAAATGTACAAAGTTACGTGCAACTTGCGCCTGGGAATTCTAACAATAGTGACAAAACTCTGAACTATTAACTACCTATGTATATAAAAATCTTCATGATTCATTTATGCAGGTAGTATTGAGATGATGAATAACTTGGAGGCATCTGCGCGCCCCTCCGCAGTACAGGTTACTACTGAACCCAAAGCTTCGCTCAAGCCTTTGAGTAACAGACAACTACTACGTACAAACATCCAAGAACAGAGAGCACATCACCCTCACCTACAACTAAGGAATGAAATCATACGGATCCATTATATGAAGAGAAAGACTCTATAGAAATACTTTCATTCATCTTAGTCCAAGATAAAAGTGACCTTGAAGAACAAAGGATCAGCCACATTTCTATTTGCACGCCTCCCGAGGTCGTGTGGGCCTGCGCCTGTAGCCTTGCAGACCAAGCCCCCCTCCAACAGCACGGCTGAAGCCAGTTTCTAGAGTTTGCACAAACACTTTTGTCAATGGAATACGAGCTCCTTATTCCAACTGCTATTCTATGACGCCAACTTTCAGTATATCGCTATTATGAATCTCCTACTCTCAGATGACTATCTTCTCCAAGATTACCCCGAGCACATCACAAATACGATCCGTTCAGGACATGCGACAACTCTACGTTTTAATCGGCAAGGCGATTACCTTGCTTCGGGCCGAGTCGATGGAACCGTTGTAATTTGGGATCTGGATACGATGGGAGTCGCGAGGAAACTGAGGGGTCATAATAAGAGCATTACAGTCACGAGCTGGTCAAGATGTGGACGGTATCTTCTCACGGCCTGCCACGGATGGAAAGCTATCCTTTGGGATCTTAAGGATGGAAAGCGTCTACGCGAGGTTCGTCTTCGCGCGCCTGCGTATATGGCTGAGCCTCACCCATGGAACCAGTAAGGAAGCGCGACCATCTCTCGAGCTTGACTAACCCGTGTCAGCCTTAAATTTGTCGCAGCGCTATACGAAGAGCAGCCACTTCTAGTCGACATAACCGACCCCGTCGACGTGAAACGTATACTCCCATCAGCGGCGAAGCGACCGAGTACCGACGATGCAGCACTGCGCGAGAAGCAAGCCAAAGAAGATGCCAAACAGATGACAACTTCTGCGATCTGGAGTACAACTGGAGATCATGTGCTCGCCGGAACCAACAAAGGAAAGCTCAATATCATCGATGCAAAGACATGCGAAATTATTTGGTCGGAGAGGATATGTTCGAGTGCCATCACCAATATGCGAATGACGGTATCAGGACGCGAGTTATTGGTCAATTGCCAAGACCGAATTATTCGAACTTTCCGAGTGCCAAATTTACTGGCCGAGAATCTCGACCTCGATACACTACAATTACCACTGGAGCACAAGTTCCAGGATGTTGTCAACAGGCTATCATGGAATCATGTCACGTTCAGTGCAACTGGTGAATATGTCGCAGCCTCGACGTACAACAACCACGAGCTGTACGTATGGGAGCGCAATCACGGCAGTCTGGTTTGCATGCTCAAGGACCCAAAAGAAGAACAAGGCGTGATAGAGTGGCACCCTACCCGCGCGCTCTTGGCTGCCTGTGGCCTGGAAACTGGTCGCATATACATATGGTCTGTTGTCAGTCCGCAAAAATGGTCGGCGCTGGCGCCTGATTTTGCTGAGGTGGAAGAGAACGTTGAGTACATCGAGCGGGAAGATGACTTTGATATCTATGCGCAAGAAGAGATACACCGACGGCGACTAGATGCTGAAGATGAAGAGGTTGATGTCTTGACCCTGGATCCATCAAAAACCCTGGACGAGGGAGAAAGCTTTCGGATGCCAATTCTGTTTAATCTCGGGGAGAGCGACAGCGAGGACGAATTCATCGCAGTATCAACCGGCACCATGAGACGTAGGAGTCCTGGAGAGGGTCAAAGCGATTTGGAGGAAAAGATACCCGTTCAGAAAAGCACGGCTGGGAAAAGAAGCCGAAAGCGTTAGTAGACAACAAAGGAGATGATGGGGGAACATGGGCAGCAAAGAACAAAGGGGCTTTGTCGCATTCGGAGGCGCTACTTAAAGCTGCATGGAATAGGGATGATTGCCAAACATACTATTTTCGTCTCAATGATAGGATGAATGAAAAAATTTAGCCCCAGAAAAACATAAAGAATCTATTATATTTCCTTCTCAGGATTTACAAGATCTATTTCGATACACCATGTAAAGGGGAGGAAAGAAAACTTGGGACCTCAATCCTAAATGGCAAAACGACTTAAGTAAATTGGTATGGGTTTAGAATACCTTTGCCTGAGTTTATCTTCAACACCTCATATCAATCAAGGCCTGATGTTTTGCTCCCTGAGGCATCCATGATAGTGCTTCTGAGTATGTAGTCAAGGAGTGTCTTTCTTTTTCCTTGCTCGCCCACAGCTTTCATAGAAGTTCATGCAAGCTGATTCGAGGATCAAATGCGCAGAATCAATGATTAGGAGCTGTTTCGCCATAGCCTGAGTCACTGCCCAGATCTCAAACGTCAGAGGGCGTGATTGGATCCAATATCTTAGGGGTACAAGTATCTATACTTTAAGTATCCATCTAAAAAGCGCGACTGGTTTCCACTTTACACCAAAATCTCGTTTTTAGTCAGCGCCCGAGAGCGTGCAGCAAAGTAGCTCTACTCGCGCGCGCAACAAGCCTCAGGCAACACGCTGAGCTCAGGGAGGCCAAAAAGGGCTTAGCGCGCAACTGCTGCCAGCCGTTCTCAAGTCCAGAATCTTTCAGGCTTCCCCCGACCTGCTCGCTTTAACCACGACAAAACTTTGCCTACAACACAAAGTCATCACAGCGCGCGTCGGGCATCGCGCGCATCCCATCGAAACAGCTTACCTACCGATTACGAACGATCGACGATATCGCCGACCGCGATTTTTCGAGTTTCTGCAACCTACAAGGTGGCGGCGACGGGGGAGACCAGCCTGAGGTTCACCTGAGCCAGTGGCCAGGACAGGCGTTGCTGTTCATCGCCCATCAAACAATCGCATTTGAGAGAATTTATTATCGACTTTACAACCTTGCGCGACCAAAAACCTTTTTAATAGCATCTTTTCGCACTTTTCTTCTACTTTTCGCGTTTCTTTGCGTTCCGGCGCGCGTTTGGATCTCTACCCTCGCTTCTCGCTCCTTTCCACTCCACGCCAGGACAATCACATATCGCCACCATGGCCAACCTTTACTTCACCCACTCGAGCGCTCCGCTCAAGACCGTGGAAGAGATTCAGTTCGGTTTGATGTCTCCCGAGGAGATCAAGAACATGAGTGTCTGCCACATTACTTATCCCGAAACGATGGAGGAGAACAAAACCAAGCCTCGTGACGGTGGCCTCAACGACCCGCTCCTCGGATCGATCGATCGACAATTCCGTTGCAAAACCTGCACCCAAGCAATGGGCGAGTGCCCTGGCCATTTCGGCCACATCGAACTGGCCAAACCTGTCTACCATCCTGGATTTATCAAGAAAGTCAAAAAGATTTTGGAGATAGTCTGCCACAACTGTAGCAAAGTGCTAGCCGATGATGTTGGTCTCGCTGTGTGACGCTATTTAACTTTTGTTGCTAACCGCCTAATCAGAGAGATCCTGAGTTCGTTAACGCCATTAACACTCGAGATCCTAAAGTCCGTTTCAACCGCGTGTGGGAAGTTTGCAAGAAGAAGCGGAGATGTGAGAACGACGAGGCGAAGCAAAAGGACGACGAGTTCGGCACGAAGACTGGTCCTCCGAGAGGTCACGGTGGCTGCGGTAACATGCAGCCCAACGTTCGACAAGCAGCCCTACAGCTCAAAGCCGCCTTCGATGAAGTTACAGTCGATGAAGATGGACAGAAGTCGAAGAAGAAGGAGACAACACCTATCACCCCCGAGATGGCGCACAGCATTCTGAGGAGGATTACGGAGGATGATCTTGTCAACATGGGCCTCAACTCCGACTACGCTCGTCCCGAGTGGATGGTTCTTACTGTTCTTCCTGTGCCACCACCCCCAGTCCGTCCCAGTATCTCTATGGATGGCACGGGAACTGGTATGCGCAACGAAGATGATTTGACATACAAGCTGGGTGATATCATTCGTGCCAACGGAAATGTCAAGCAAGCCATTCGTGAAGGATCCCCGCAACACATTGCCCGAGACTTCGAGGAGCTCTTGCAATATCATGTTGCGACCTACATGGACAACGATATTGCTGGCCAACCTCGGGCTCTTCAGAAGAGTGGCCGACCTGTGAAGGCTATTCGTGCACGCCTAAAGGGTAAGGAGGGTCGTCTTCGAGGTAACTTGATGGGTAAGCGTGTCGACTTTTCGGCACGTACTGTCATTACTGGTGATGCCAACCTTTCTCTACACGAGGTTGGTGTCCCTCGCAGTATTGCCAGGACCCTCACCTATCCCGAAACTGTGACACCCTACAACATCGGAAAGCTGCATCAGCTTGTCGAGAACGGACCCAACGAACATCCTGGTGCCAAGTATGTCATCCGAGCTGATGGTCAGCGAATCGATTTACGCCATCACCGCCGTGCTGGTGCGATTTCTCTTGAGTACGGATGGAAGGTTGAGCGTCATTTGATGACTGGTGACTACATCATCTTCAATCGTCAGCCCTCTCTGCATAAAGAATCTATGATGGGTCATCGTGTTCGTGTCATGCCGTACTCAACCTTCCGCCTCAACCTCTCTGTTACTTCTCCTTACAACGCCGATTTCGATGGTGATGAGATGAACCTTCACGTCCCCCAGAGCGAGGAAACACGCGCTGAGGTCAAAGAGCTTTGTCTAGTTCCCTTGAACATTGTTTCTCCTCAGAAGAACGGTCCTTTGATGGGTATCGTCCAGGACTCTCTGGCTGGTGCCTACAAGCTTTGCCGTCGAGATGTTTTCCTCACAAAGGAGCAAATCATGAACTGTATGCTCTGGGTGCCTAACTGGGACGGTGTCATTCCTCAGCCTGCTATCTATAAGCCTCGTCCTCGGTGGACTGGTAAGCAGCTCATCAGCATGGTTATCCCTAAGGAGGTTAGCCTGTTCAACGGTACGGATTCTGGTGAAAACGCCCCTCTTAAGGATGAGGGTCTTCTGATCCAAGCCGGCCAACTGATGTATGGTCTTTTGACTAAGAAGAACATTGGTGCTGCCGCGGGCGGCATTGTGCATATCAGCTACAACGAACTTGGCCCTGAAGGTGCGATGGCTTTCTTGAACGGTGTCCAGCAGGTTGTCACCTACTGGCTTCTCAACAATGGTCATAGCATTGGTATTGGTGATACAATTCCCGATGCGGCAACCATTGCTAAAGTTCAGGTACATATTGATGAGGAAAAGGCTGAAGTTGCTCGCTTGACAGCAATGGCCACAGCGAATGAGCTTGAGGCCCTACCTGGTATGAACGTTCGTGCGACCTTCGAAAACAAGGTCTCCATGGCTCTGAACCAGGCCCGTGATAAAGCTGGTACCACAACACAGAAGAGTTTGAAGGATTCAAACAACGCTGTCACCATGGCTTCCTCAGGTTCCAAGGGTTCATCTATCAATATTTCTCAGATGACTGCGCTTGTCGGTCAGCAAATCGTCGAAGGCAAGCGTATTCCGTTTGGTTTCAAGTATCGCACATTACCTCACTTCACCAAGGACGATTACTCACCTGAGGCCCGTGGCTTTGTCGAGAACTCTTACCTCCGTGGCCTCACTCCCAGCGAGTTCTTCTTCCACGCCATGGCTGGTCGAGAAGGTCTCATTGATACTGCGGTCAAGACTGCCGAAACAGGTTATATTCAGCGACGATTGGTCAAGGCTCTGGAAGATCTTTCTGCCCGTTACGATGGAACTGTCCGAAACTCTCTGGGAGACATTGTTCAGTTCCTGTATGGTGAAGACGGTCTCGATGCTATGATTATTGAGAAACAGAAGTTGGGTATCCTCAATATGTCAAACTCGGCATTTGAGAAGAAATATCGTCTGGATCTTGCCAACCCCCCGGACTGGTTCAAGCATGACTACGAATTTGGTAACGAATTGACTGGCGACAAGGAATCTATGGAGTATCTCGATCAAGAATGGGAAAAGCTGTTAGCTGATCGCCGACAAGTGCGACAGATTAACAAGGCCAAGGGAAATGAGGAAATGATGCAACTGCCACTGAACATCACTCGTATCATCGAGTCCGCTAAGCGAGTTTTCAATGTCAAGGCCAATGACAGAAGCAACTTGCGGCCGTCTGAAGTCATTCCAGCCGTGCAAAACTTGCTGGATAGCATGAAGATTGTTCGTGGTACTGATGAAATCTCGATTGAAGCTGACGCAAATGCATCCATTCTCTTCAAGGCCCTGCTCCGCTCTCGCCTTGCCTTCAAGGAGGTGGTCAAGGAGCATCGGCTGAACAAATTGGCTTTCGACCATATTTTGGGTGAACTCCAGAACAGATGGGATCGTGCATTTGTCAACCCTGGTGAAATGGTTGGTGTTCTGGCTGCGCAGTCTATTGGTGAGCCTGCTACTCAGATGACACTGAACACCTTCCATTTCGCTGGTGTGTCGTCCAAGAACGTTACTCTTGGTGTGCCACGTCTCAAGGAAATTCTTAACTTGGCCAAAAACATCAAGACTCCCAGTATGGCTGTGTACCTCAACACACCGCTCGCAAGACAAGAGCAAGCCAAGAAGCTTCGAAGTATGGTAGAATACACCAACCTTCGCTCTGTCACCTCGGTGACTGAGATTTACTATGATCCAAACATCACGGAAACAAACATCCCTGAAGATGTGGACATGGTTGAGTCTTACTATATGATCCCGGATGAGAGCGTGGACCCCACCGCCAACCAATCGCGATGGCTTCTACGTATTACTCTGGACCGACAGAAGCTTCTGGATAAGGAGATTAAGATCGATGACGTTGCTCAGCGCATCAAGGAAGAATACCCTACTGATCTGGCAGTCATTTTCAGTGACAACAACGCCGATGAGCAGGTTATCCGTATTCGAACCCTTCAAACCGGTGACAAGGATGAAGAGGGTGAAGGTGGCATGGAGGAGGATGTCATGCTCAAGCGCCTGGAGGCCCATCTCTTGGATACTCTCACTCTTCGTGGCGTTCCTGGCATTGAACGTGCTTTCCTCACCAAGGGCACCCGACTCACTGAAGGACCTGATGGAGCTTTGCTTGCTATCAAGGATGACCCCCGCTGTACACAGTGGTATCTGGATACCAGTGGTACTGCCCTTCGCGAGGTTTTGGCCGTGGACGGTGTCGACGCGACCCGAACATATACAAACGATCTTTATCAAATCGTCGAGGTCTTTGGTATTGAAGCTGCTCGTGCCGCGTTGGCGAAGGAGTTGACCAACGTGTTGGCCTTTGACGGTTCTTATGTCAACCATCGTCACATTGCCCTCCTTGTTGATGTGATGACATACAGAGGTTCCATTTCAGCGGTCACTCGACATGGTATCAACCGAGCCGACACCGGTGCTCTAATGCGTTGTTCTTTCGAGGAGACAGTCGAGATTCTCCTCGAAGCTGCCGCCACAGGTGAATTGGATGATTGCCGTGGTATCTCGGAGAACGTCATGCTAGGTCAGATGGCGCCCATGGGTACCGGTAACTTTGATGTCTTGCTGGATCCTAAGATGCTTGAGACTGTTATTTCTGACAACTCTCGCATGGGCTTGATGGCAGGTATGCCCACCAAGGGTGGAGATGTTGAAGGAGCTGCTACTCCCTACGACACTGGCTCCCCCATGGCTGATTCGGGCTACCTCAGCCTCAACTCTCCTGCTGCAGGAAACTTCTCCCCTATTCAGGGTGCTGGATCGGAATCACCTGGTGGCTTCACCACTGTTGGTGATCATGGATTCGGTGGCGCTAGCCCGTACAACCGCGGAGCGGCCAGCCCCTTCAGCAGTACATCCCCAACATCGCCATTCAGTTACTCGCCGTCATCACCTAATATGGGATACTCTCCCACATCACCTCTTATCGATGGTGGTGGCATGAGCCGCTATGGACCAACATCTCCTTCTTTCAGCCCATCATCACCATCGTTCTCTCCTACCTCGCCGATGTTGCGTCCGACAAGCCCTGCAAGCCCCAACTACAGCCCGACGTCACCCAGCTACTCGCCCACGTCACCTTCGTCTCCTAGACACTACTCGCCGACATCGCCAGCACAGTTCAATTCTCCGACGTCTCCTAGTTATTCACCGGCGAGCCCCAACTACAGCCCGACATCGCCCAACATTCATGGGGCTGGACCAACCTCACCCTCTTATTCCCCGGCGTCACCTTCATGGTCTCCAACGTCTCCTGAGGCTTATTCCCCAACAAGCCCAAGCTTCCAGAGGAGCCCTGGCGCACAGCAGTCGCCGACCAGCCCCAGTTACTCCCCGACGTCGCCTGCTTTCTCTCCTCGCACGCCGGGTCCGGGAACGTCTGGGAATCAATAGTGAGTTAGGGTCCTTGATAATACTTTAATGACAAGTCACTGACCAAAAACAGCTCTCCCAACTCGCCGTCGAATGAGCGGTAAATTATGTAGGCAAAATGGAGAAGGGTGTGCATTCCTATCTTGGTAACAGCGAAAAAGAAAACAACTTGGAATTAGTAGCTTCGAGAATGATGCTAGCAACACAGGCGTTGCATTGCTTTTATGTTATCTAGGTAATCATATGGTGGTAAATGATAGATTTTACTAGTAGAATACACTAGTACATGCTTTATTATCACCTCTATGATTACCTCTATGAAACGGTGGATGTGTTTGCATTTCTTGGGGAGTATAAAGGGGCATGGGTCGATAGATGATGAAACCATGGTGAGCCCTGAGGAGATTGACCAGACTTGGAGAGGTCAAGTCTTTGTATCCTACATGTATAGACCTTACGTACTTGGCTTGACTAAATAGGATATCATTAATAAATATATATGACTTGCTCAGCTTATTGATGTGAAAGCCAGATACTGTTCTACAAATAGCACCACATCATTCGTCATTAAGGCATATATTGTTTGATGTGGAAACTCATCCCAAGCCCATCTTAAACCGAAGCGGATTCCCAAAATAGAACTTCTGCCAGCTAGGTCAGTAATGGCAGGAGATGGGTGACTGGGGATCAACGCCCAGTTAGAGGAAATGTGGATGATCCATTGGTATGGGCAAAGGTAAGGCTGTAGGCATAGCAGTAGAAGCCACTGATAAGATATCCTAGAGCCAACTAAAGCAGAAAAGTCCAACTCTTTATTTCGCTTGGATTGATCAGAGATATACGATCCAAGACTCGGCGGCGGGGGCTGGACAAAGATCCGAGATGTGTATGTACTGCCTGCGAGATTGATTTGATTGTTGCGAGCTGCAATCTTGACACGAAGCAAGGCAAGGCAGGGCAACAGATGCAAGATGAAGATCATAGACCGGTCCGTATCAGAGATACCCCCACGTGCAACGCATAGTCGCGTCTCAAGTCTTCGGGGTTTCTAAAAGCGAAACTGGTTGGCGAGCGAATAGAAGAGGGCCTTGTATAACAAGCCATACACGAAGTACTGGGACCCGGCAATCGTTGATAAAACGGAAAAGATTAAGTGGAACAGAAGTTGGTCGATACTTTTTTGTCACGTCCCTGAGGCCGGGGGGGAAACAAATCATGGAGCAAAGAGGACCGGGTGGGCACCCGGTGCGGTCAGGTCCGTCCAGGTCCGTATGATCCGGGGAGTGTGTCCGGGGGGTGAGTCTGTCTGGGGGTGTGACATAAAGTCAGTGACAGTGGCAAAGATCCATCATTTCAATATCTCGAGATTTGGAACGCAACGCGACGACCGTATGACGATGATGTGCTAATTTGTTAGCATTTGACAGTGACAAACGGAACACAGGAGAAAGAAGAAGAGGGTGGGAGCGGGATAGCGGGACCTAGTTTCGCACTAGACTACAGCATGTTAGCATGTCTGCATGTCCCTCCAGATTTTAGTTTAGACAGCCCGGGCAGCGGAGTTTGGGTGCAGTCGGCGATACGGAAGAGAATGAACCAGGCCAGGGGATACATACGCCCCAGGCCAGGGGGGTGGATGATGATAAGTCTCTCTGTCTCGTGGGTTGGTATCAACACTAGTAGGTAGACAGACTATGGAGTAGCACATCATTTGAGATGAGACGGCTGATCAAGGCCGCGAGTTTCCATGGGATCGTGAAAGCATAAAGAGGACGGTACCCTCGCTCGAAATGAGCATGGTTTTCCTTTCTGTTCTCTAACCAAAACAACAAAGCCTCGCTTCTATCTTCTTGTCCCTTCCGATCCAGCAGCTGTCTCGCCCACCTCAGCTACCACTATATCTCTACCATCACCATCACCATCAACAACCACAACCACAACAACAACTCTTTACTACTACAACATTCACAATGTCTGCTCTTCCTCCTCAAAAGTTCCTCCCTCTCACCCCGGCTCCCAAGTCTTCTTTCCTGTCTCTCGCCCCAGCCACTTCTCCCTCATACCCTCAGAAGCCGGCTGCCCGCTCTCACACTCGTCCCTCTGCTCCTCGACGAGCCTCGACTGAGTCGTCCAGCTCCAGCTCCAGCTCCAACAACAGCTACCGCATCCTCAAGCTTGGACCTGTTCACTACGGCGAGCATGCCGATGAGCACAAGACCGACTTTCATGATGTTATCCTTCACTGAAGAAAGTCACGGTAACCTTTGTGTGAATGGCGTGCTTTTGTGAGAAAGGCGTGAAATTATGACAGCGCAAGCGATGATTTTATTTTATTCATTTCAACTTTTATGAATATGGCACAACCAACAACAAAACTTTCCAGGATACCACATTGATTTGGCAATTTTTGAATAAAAAAAAAATAAGAAGAAGAAAAAACAAGGCTAAAAAAGAAAAGCAAAAAAGCAAGAGGTGAACAAAAAGGACCCTCTCCCCCCAACTGTGGAAAAAGATGGGGGGTGGGCATCTTCAGCTTCGGTTGAATGGAACAAGAGAATCGAATCATACGGGATTAGGATTGAGGTGGGCGGCTTTGGTCTGGATCCTGTGAAAGCAAGAGTCTTGAAAGGCTGAGCAAGAAAATTGAAGCGAGGTTTATGCTGTTTTGCATTTCCTTATTATCTCTGTCTTTATTTGTCTATCGCTGAGAAAGGAAAGGAGAAAGAAGAGAAAAATTAGTGGAATCGAAGGGGGGGAGGACTTTACTGTCTCTATTCCCTACCTAATAAGGATGCTGGAAAAATTGGATCTTGGCCTACAGTAGCACTATTGATAGCGACAAATCATGATTCCAGTCCTTTCCGGATAAAGCAAAGAGTGTCGAATCTGCAACCAGAAGGGTCCCTGAGTGACGATGATCATACACACACTGACACAATAGAGTCAATGGGCATTTCGGCACTGGGACCGTGTGCCATGGATAGAAATGCGGTGCCTTTGGGGGTGCGGTATGGGCGGTAAGCCAATGTGAGATTGACAGACAGACAGCTGACAGATAGATTTGCAAGGCTGTCCTATCAGTTAGCGTGGTTGCAACACGGGCTGGACGGGTCTCTTCTCTTTTCAGTCTGAAGTCATTGATCTTCGGTCTTATTATTTGGCATAGATAGCAAAGTGTGGGCAATTGACGTGAATCCATGAGTTGTCCTTTTCACTTTCTGTCATCCGTCCATCTCCATCCATCCATCCATCCATGATCTGTAAAGGTCTACATACACACACATACACACACATGCAATGTCTGCCTACACACCCATAAACTTTCCAGAAAACACCGGCATTTCATTGATTCTAGACCGATCATGTGCAAACGCACAGAAAAGATGGTCTAAGTTGGTCTAGATAGCCTGGATAGCGTAGCATTACCGCGCCGCGTCTCGCATTGCATAAAAAAAAGAGAACGTGCCATGAATAGCCGGAGCCTGCCGCCCGCGCAGACTTGCTATATCCGACTGTTATTTAATAACCATGATCTGTTTATACACGATCCAATCAGGTTCTCATGGTCTTTTTGCCCAGGCTCTCGGTAGACTCAGGGCCCGGGGTAGCAGTTTCGGGAGGTGACCGAGAAACCTGCATGACGTCCACTGAATTTTTCACCCTTTCACCTTTTTTTTTTCTTGTTTCTTTATTTTGTCGGTATTTCCTGTCAAAATCCCACTCTTTTTATAATTGTATGTACAACATGGGGGGCGGAGAGTATCACCGGCCTTTCAAGTTTCCCTTAGCTTTTTCAAGCGGCCAAGGTACACAGCATTGTTTTCGTCAGAGATAAGAAAAGGCAAAACAAAGATGGGTGTTCCTTCTAAAAGTATCCGACCTGAATACCATAAATGTGTCAGCTTATTATCCCATAAAACACCACGAAGCGTGGGTGGTGATAGAAAAGGGACCCCCAAACTAGGCTTCATTCATCCTCCTCAACGCGTGGGCCATTTGCGGGGGAAGCGGCTTGTCTGCCACAAGGTCAATTGGTAAGAAAATCATGAGGCACGCAAATACGTCATTCCTCATTTCAAAGCTCGTTCGTTGCGCGTGACCTGCTTTTGCTATCGGAAGCGGACGGTGGTCCTCGGTGTTCCGACGGGGATATTGAGGCGTGTATGTGCGGATACTGTCGAACAATTATAACTGCTATGGTTGGTTAAGAACGGACTGTTTCAGAGACTGTGCTCGTGTACGGAGGCGCATTTGAGACAAGAGGTATGTATGAATAAGATTGCTTGCATAATAGCAAGGCTACACCAGGAGAAAGGTTAAACAGCATCGCCAAGACGGCACACAAGATGCTCATGCTGATCACTCTTATTGTACCGTACGTACCTGTCCAGAGGTCCAAGCATATTGCGCTATGATAGATCTCGTGACGAGTTTATAAGTTTACTCAATTTAAGCCTAACCTTTAGTCTCTGAAATCCCTGACACTTAATGATACACTTCCATACTTGGGATATCATGGCGATAACTGGCAATTTTTGAACTCCCTTTGTCGCTCGCAGATATCCACCCTTTAGCATGATGATCTATCAGAGAAACCTTCACATGTTGATCAATTTCTAGGACTAACCATCTCGTACACCCTTTTCTTCATCGAATACAAAGCCACTGCACATCTCGGCTTCTGTGCCGTCTCTGACCGTCCATAATCCGCCACGTACAGCACAACACACACCCTCAGCTTTTGATTCATGTCCCACAAGCGTCAAATGCTGAAGGATCATGCTTATGGTAATTCAGTCGTCTTGCTTGTGATGCCTTGCCAGTCTTAGGGGAGGAAAGAAACCTCAGGACCCCGATCCTAAATGACAAAAAGACTTGAATAGCTTAGCATAAGTTTAGGATGAGTTTAGGATACCTTTGCTAAGTTATTTTGACATCTTATATCAAGGTCTGGTATTTTCCTGCTCCCCAAAACCTGCGAAAATCACCACTTCTTCTCAGTGCCTACGACCGTGATCTCCTTTCTCTCTGGATCTACCGCGCGAAGTATCTCCCGCCAATCAATCTCCACCCTCTCCCGCTCCCGCCCCGGGTCTCCACTCTCCGCTCCGCATCCTCCGGCATCCATATGGAATTGGCACCACGTCTTCGCATGCCGCGCGTCTGCCCATAACCGCGCTGACAGTAAGTACGGATCTGCCAGGACACGCAGTAAACCCTCCAGAGGTGGTCGTGCAAACATGTCCAGATCTTTTCCCGGCTTGGCAGGGCGGGAATGGGCCGGAGTCCTCGGCTCGATGGGGGTGCGAACCCAGACTGTGAGGTAATCCATTCTTCCTTGCACAGCTAGCTCCGTGAGTAGTGGTATAATATCTGTCCCTATCCATCCTCTCAAGCGATCAATTCGCACTTCCAGTCTCGCTATTCTGCGTAGAGCACCTCGTGTTGTGAGCAGCGTAGCTCGGCCGGCAAGTCTGTCGTCGGCTCCGGGCGGAGCGCTCTGTAATTCTCTGCGGATGTGTTGTGCATGGGGTCCCGATGCGTCCAGTAAGAACTCGTTTCCTGCGTACAGCAGCGGAGTGGCGATGGTGTGTAGCGCCGGGTGAGAGAGGAGAATGGGCAGCGGGTTAACGGTTGATCTGGTGCACGGACAGAGACATATGGGCGTAAAAGACGTGACAAGTGGCTTCAGGATGATGCTGAGGATATCCACGGGGAGGTCCAGGAGGTTGAGGCTGTTGGCCTCCGAGGTTGTCATGATGGCCGCGATATCTTTGATGACGACTGCCGGATACTGATCTAGCGAGATATCACTGGTTCGTTCGGTGACTGTGGCATTCTACTATCCAGACCCCAGATTCCTACAGCCCAATATTTCCGGTTTCCGTGAAGCTGCAGCCTTCTTGCGAAACATGTCGTTAGAATAGGATTGTGTTGTGAGGTTCAGGTTGAACAGCCAGTGGCGGCTAAGCATAATATCCCCCGCGATCAATAAGTGGGGCATCTGAAGAGCTTCTACTCCGTAGATGCAGTCCGATACAAGATAAAATTCTATACTCAGATCACAGCTGTACTTTATGTAGATGGATGTAAAGCTCTTATTTCGGCACGAGGTCGGTGGGCCAGAGTTGTCGGTTATTGCCAGCCGTTGAAACATATGTACGCTGGGAGAGGAATGAAAACTTGAGGACCTGGGCTAGATAACAAAAGGATCAAGGCAACTTGGTATAAGTTTGGTATGCTTTTTGCTAAGTTTATTTTAATATCTCATATTGGTATGAGACCCTCAGTCGGCGGCAACTTTTGAAGGGCCGGTATGCGCCTCGAGATTCATTATCTAGACATCATTGCCTGCACACTCTCACCTTTCCAATCCAGTCTTGCACTCTCGCTACTTCACCATAAGCCTCTTTACATTTAACATGAGATTAACATCCCAAGCAAGTATTCTGGTTCAATCAAGTATGCAAAATCCATCCTTACCTAGTCGTTGGTTTCACTCTCGATAGTGACATTAACATTAGCTAACAGCCCTCAGAGATGCACCAGGACCCAAATGTCAATGCTTCTCAAGAGATTCTCAACTCTACTTAAGAATAACAAAAAATGACCATGAAATCAGTGAAATATGAGACATTAAACAACATGCAATTTGCACCCAGTGATCAGTGTCATCACAGCGTCCGAAGCGACACGCCGCCTAAGGTTTGGCTAGCGATCGCCGCGTTACTGAGAAGAAAGGAATG
Organism: Fusarium verticillioides 7600; assembly: GCF_000149555.1. Lineage (NCBI taxonomy): Eukaryota > Fungi > Ascomycota > Sordariomycetes > Hypocreales > Nectriaceae > Fusarium > Fusarium verticillioides. The sequence continues at coordinate 4,224,209 of NC_031675.1, read as the reverse complement.
TCCCGTCAATATGATCAACAGAAGCCAGCGTAGACTTTACGAATGCCTCAATGGTAAGGGGTGGGTTCCTAAATGATTGTCGTTCTCTACGTGAGCTGTTATTGCAACTACATGGCCAAAGATCCCAGGCTTTCTCGAGATTGCAGGAGAGAGATTCTTTGTTGGCTGCTAAAACACTGAACCAACTCCTCAATGAGTCATGGAATCATATTGAGGTCAATATGGGGATACAATGCAAAGATGGATGAATAGAAGAAAGTGTAGCGCATGCCTATTACATTGGTACCTAACTAACAAACCGCTCTCTCGCATTGCATCTCTAGGCTGGATGATGAAAACGCCTTGAAATATTGCAACTTCCATTTACAGAGCAGAATCAGAAGAATTCCAGAACAACGCCTAGGACATTGGAGTGTCCACCGTGCTTAGTCCTCTTATCTCTCTTCGTCAAAACACTCCAAAGCCAGAAAACTTTGTTTGCCAAAGTGCCAAGTAATAACCTCCCGCCCAAACTTCAGCTCGTCCATCATCTCGTTTATTGTGTTGCTGTGACTGTTCCCGAAAGAACTATTTTATGGTGAGGTCTGATGGTTGTTCCTGTGGCGGCTTTTCCGTCCCTTCAGCCTCATAAGATATTGTTGAATATACGCCTGTTACTCCTCCTCCGTATCGGATGGCTCTTTGACCTTTTCCCCGAGTGTTCTGTCATCACGAATGAGTTCCTTGATTTCTTTGCCTCGACCCCCTTCCAGTCCCTCAGCGTGCATCTCCCAAGTGCGATATCCGTCCTGGTTCTTTGCACTGAGCTTTCTGTTGCGATCAGAGAGCTTCTCGATTTCTTCATCTCGATTCTTGATCTGATCTTCCAGTTGCCGAACATACGCCTGCAGATCGTGCTCCTTTTCAGCCGCATCTTTGAGGCTTGTCTTGAGCGCTTTGACACAATTGAAGAGCCTTCTGAAGTCTTTGTCTCCGTCTTTGAACCTTCGATCACGTTGACGCTCCAGCTTCTTGACTTGCGCGTCTTGCTGTTTGATGACTTTGTCTTTTTCGCTGAGAAGCTCGTCCCGTGCCTTGATTTTTCTTTTGAGATACGAAACTTTGCCTTGTTCCGGGCCCTCAGTACCTGGGGTCTTTTGCACATTGTGCGGCTCTGGGATGTTACGGTTGGGCGAAGCGGTAGTTCGGTCAACCTTGTGCTTTTTCGCGGCTCTTTCGAAAATATCGCCTAGATTCGACTTGCGCTTGTAATCCTCTTTGTTGTTGTCTTTGGAATGTCCATCGCTAACATCCGAGAGAGGGTAGTCGTCCCCCGTCACAAAATTTCCCTCATACTTGAGGAGTGCCTCCTCCTCTGAGACGTTTTTAGGGAAGAAAGGTCGTGTATCAGGGAACTTCTGCCCCCAGAGCTTGACATTTCGTCTGCGATGCCAAGAACGAGCAGGTGGGATGGCCAAATAGCCGCCACAACCAACCAGGCTGAGAAGTTCAGAGCTTTTGTGCGTCCTTGGCCGGTCAGCAGAGAATAGAGTTTAAATTTGCTAAGGGTGCGCGGGCTGTCTACCCATTTCTCATGCCTGAGAAACCTGGCGACCTTTAGCTGAATCGCCTTGGGCATGTCGGGACACATCTGGTTGTAGTTGCTCAGGACACTCTGGACCCGAGATCGAGCCATTGATGCGTCTTGACATTTTCTGATCTTGACACGAAACTCTTCCATACTCGGAGAGTAGGGGTCGCAATCAGATTGCTCTCCATCGACGTGTGCCATCTTGATAAGCGCTATTGAACTGTCAGTATATGTATAGAAGGAAGAAAGGGTAATTGACACATGAACACAAGGAAGAGTAAGAGATAAGGTATGAAAGAGGGTCGCGAAAGTGCATTTTGGGCCCCCTGCGAGAATTGCAAAAAAAACAAGGGACGAAAGGGAAGATACTGTTGAATAGGACATCACTTACCAGAATCTGGCTCTGCTGTTAGCGCTATGAGAGAAGGTGTGATAAACAGATTAGAACAGCGTTTGATGGTAACAAGAATTGGATATGAACTTGGATCTGAGGTAGCCAAGGTAGCCTTGCCATTGTGATTATGTGGCACTTGCTTCGTAAATTCCCCATTCTCCAGGAAGTCCGGATGCTCCATCAACTTATCAAGTTGAGAGACAAATCACATACACCTCTCATTCCCAACCAGAGCTGCTAAAGTCGGATTCAAAAACCCATGTCAGTCCAGCTTTAGCGCAAGTGTCCAGACGGTCAGTGAATCAGTGGCCCGACGAGACAGAGAGCGGGGGAGAGAGTGTGTAGTCCCGGTCTGCAACTGAAGCAGAGCAAGACTCATCCTCGATCCGGCGCGAAAGAAGTTCGCCAGTCTTGTTAGACTGCAGCACAATTACAGCCCATGGGAAATCTCTTTCGGAGTTCTCACCAACAGGCCGCATAAGCCAGTGTGTTGAGGACGGGGATAGTTACAGATGGAGGTGGCCATGTCGTGGGCCGGCACGACACGTCCCGTATAATGCGGATTGCGAAGGGGGAAACGGGAGGACAACGGCATTTACTGCAAGCGAGATGTGGAGGTTACATTTCCTGAAGATATTGACCGTTTGTACCATACGGGCCGGAGAGTTTTTTATTCTTTTGAGTCAGGCGGGTGTTGCTGTGTGACGATTTTCGGGACGTACGGAGTTTTTGGCAGTTGTACTCATACTGTACGACTACCAATATTAGAAAAGAAAAGAAAAGATGAGATGAGGAAAAGGTCTCGGTTGCTGGATTGCCACATTCTGAAGGGTAGTAAAATACGACCTGTTGCAATTGACAAGGATGAGTTCCTTCGCTAGGAGGGTAAAACACTGCAGGTATCACAACCTGCATTTGGCCCTTGTGTCATCAACAAGTCGACAAATAGAGTATTTGACAGATAAGCTCATATGAAATTTCAGTCATCAAGAAGTTGCACTTTAGAATAAAAAATTGAACTGGGATTGAGTTGAGTGCCGTGTGTGCTCATGAGTTGATTTTTTACTCAAGACTCGCTCATCCCAGCAATGAGATACCATGAAACCAGATCACATGATCAGTGACGTCTGCACGCACAGCTGCTCGTCTCAACTCCACCCAGCCCAACGCCAACAGGGCAGGGCCAGGGGCGTTTGATAACTGATCAAATGGCCCAGGTACTAAAGCTTGGTCGACCGGAAGTGGAAGAAAAAGAGAAGACGCCATCTCTATGTTAACAAACCAACCGAGAAAGACGCAGGAAGGATTAGTTTACTCCTCACCGACTGAATACACCAACTATCGACTAACTAAAATCTACATGAATCGGACTCAGCTTGCACTAGTCTACTAGGCCAGAGAGAGGGCTGAGACTACCTTAGTCTAGTACATGCAGATAGATATTGGGCGCTTAAATGTCTACGTGGTGACAGATTCTCCCAGTGAGACATCAACCTGAACTCTGCCTTACCTTAATCGCTACCAGAGGGAACAGAAGGATCATATCCAATTGGACTAACTTGGCGAAAGGGACCCTGATGCACGGCTCACGATGCCGTTGGTAACATCTATACAAGAGGCTGACTTATACGGACATTCCTTTCTGCAGAGACCCATAGCTCAGACCTTGAGAGGCGGTGACATCAGACCTCGTGCACAGTCCGAATAGACGCCCACGAGGCGTTTTCATCTCTCCAGAATCCACAATGAGGCTGTAGAACGAAATATATTCAAAACATAATTCCTTTGCTCCATCATTCATGGGTTGGTTGTGGCTTTCTTTAGGGCCGTTGTTATGGCCGTGGCGTAGCGTGGCGTAGGGGGGGGGTCGCAGATTGGGCCAGAGGATCAGTGCGACTGTTAGTGGGGGCAAACTTAAACCGACGACTTCATCAACCTGACTTCCATTGGAGCATATAGGAACAAAATGTATAATATCATGCGAGAATTAAGATCGAGAACAAGACAAGTCAGCATTTGTCCACCAAGTAGAAGCAAAAGTTAAGGCTATTAGCGAGGATACCCCAGTTCTTCGAAATCTCGCCTAGGGACCGCGGAGGCATGGGGTCCTGGTCGTTTCTTTATTCACACGCCCCCAGTCATACTCCTCTCCAACTCAATCGAGCAAGGGGGCACCTAACCCATGCATGTCAAAACGGTTTGTGAGATAAAGTAAAGATGCAATTCAAACTATCAAGGAAAGTAGATAGGTAAGTGTGGAAGAAGAAGTAGAAGAAAAAAAACAAGAACAGGACGAAAATAAACCACAATGATGCCCTCTGAATGCCGGAAATGACTGTATCACCATCTCATCTGTGCTGTTCTGGGAGTCCGAGTTTGTTGCCAAACAACTCCAGGGATACCACGGTCCATCTATGGATTCAGAAACAAATCCAAAAAAGGTATAAGAATTCCCCTCCATGATCACCATGCGTTTCCACCTTGCGCGGGGCAGCCAAAGCTTTTGCAGATCTAAGAATCCGCTCATAACTTTTCTCCCTTTCTTCGAGGGTATCGAGGATCGCTATACGTGACACTCGTTAGCTGCACTGCAGCGTAGAGGCTCGCTTTCAAAGGGAAACTCAGATACCAACCTACTAGGTCGCCCGAGGAGGGTTAGGGCACTGAGGACGTCCACAGTAGCCTTCCCACGTCGTCGAGCCCTGATCGGTGACATTGCTCGTGCAGCGGCAGGAGGTGCCGGGCTGAGGATCAAGGTTAGAAACAGTGCAGCCACACTGAGTCCAGTGCTGGGTAGTTCTCCAGTAGCACATGGTTGCTGATGCTTTTCAAGTTGGAACCTTGGAGAGAATGCAAGAGAGCTTTTGTCTGTTGTTGAAGCCAAAGACTTTGTCTTGGTGCTTCAATATATAGCAACAAACTGGCGTTGTGCGAGGATTGGTTTGTCAGACAGCCGGAGCTAGTTGACTCAAGAGTTGACTGGCAGTTCACAGCCGTGATCCGAGAAGTTTGTGTGAGTATTTGGTCACACTTGTCCCGACGGGTGTGGCTTTGTGTACCTGACGGAAAGAGGCTTGCTTCCGTGGTAGACTATGGAGGATTGGCACCAAAATATGGCTGAGGATTGGGTTTGAAGCTGAAGGATGATGAGACTTCGAAAAGAAGAGATCTTCAGATTTATGATATGGGATATTGAGTGTAGAATGGTGGTTTGAAGTGCTGTTGAGTCTGAGCTGTGAATATTCGATTGAGGCAGATGTCCTTGGCCCTTATATAGCTGGTGAAACGGTCCCGAGGGTTTGGAAACGATTATGACTGAGCGAGGCAGTTTACTGTCCATGACACTATGTGTACAGGTGTCTTGGAGATTCCACAATGTGAAAGTCGAAATAACCCTCAAAACGAGAGCAAGGAAGACGGATTGTTGGTCCTGTTTGCACTTCCCAGGTGTTGAAAGACCAGGAGCTAGGTTGCTTAGATAGGATGGTTGGTTAGCTACCTAGTCAGTTGGCTCTGGGTCGGCCAGGGGGTGAGGCTTGGAGGGGGTGTGTGTTGGTGCGCAAAATGTACTGCCAGGCACTCCTCTTTCTTCTCGGCCCTCTGTCCCCGCAAACACCACAGAAAAGAGGCGAGGGAAATTCTGGAAAAGGAGACAACTAGTTTGTAAACTGAGATATAACCTCTGAGCCCCGAATCAGGTCGCTTGTGTGCCGCAACATCACGCTCTGTTGGCAGGCCGGCCCAAGGGTTGACTTACGTCAAGGCACATCAGTCCACAAGGGAGTTTTGGGTAGCCCAACAGCATTGGAATCCGATACAGGTCTGAGAGCCCTCATAGAATTCCACCCGGTGTGACTGTGAAGGGAATTTTGCGAGCATGTTGGCTTCAATGGGGCCCTTTGTAGAATGGGTCATCCTGCATCCATACTCTGCGGACATGTTCTTCTGCATTTGAGGGGAACCACCATCATGCAGCTCAAATCAGTCGTCAACATCATGGCCGCAGTTAGAGGGGCCAGAAGTTTGCGATTTCTTTATGTAGTTGGATTCGGTTTGTTTGATGCTCGATTGCCTGCCGTGAGCAGTGGCCGGCTGCCACACGTTGCAGCCCGTGAACCCTCACTAGTTTAGCTTGGTAATGGCATTGTACAAACTTTTATCGAGGAGCAGGACAGGTCGGACAACATGATGAGCTACTGTCTCGTAGCCCAATTCCTTCAAATGCTAAAAAATTGATGTTGAACGATTCCTGCATCCGTAATAGAAGGCATACGTCAAAGATCTAGGCTCCCTTGCAAGCTGATGGCTTGCTCAATGAGCGGGAAAGCTCGCCCCGAGTTCCCGCTAGTAAAGCTGCAGGCCTGACGTTCAGATGACAGCCTGTACCCATGCTACCATCCATTACTCGAAACCCTTCAGAACACTGAAGCTGAACCTGGCCAGAGAGTATGACGCTGGCAATTGGTTTGTTTCAGCAAACAAGTAAGACGGCTTTGCCGAAGTCGCCGTTTTTTGCAGCTGCCACATGGACGTGGCAGCTCTGTACCTGCCACCCTCCTATTGATGCCTCTCCCGCTGTCGACTTAAATTGCGACCAACAGATACCGGCTTGTGTCATGACGCCACAGAAATTGGTATTTTTCATGAGTGCGGGCCCCTGGACGTACTTTTCATCTCCCTGGTGACCTACAAACTTGTTCTTCGGCACATCTCGAGGAAATTTTCTTCCATCGTGTGTCTGTTGGTCCGGGTTCTGCTATTGTTCCTTGTCCCTTTGCTAAGCTAAGACGCGAGAGGCGTTAGACGCCTTGTGGAGCTAGCGGATGTTGCACATGATCCGCGAAGAGGCCATTAATCCCTATATAGATTAGGTGGACGACGGGATGTAGGGTCGTTCTGGGGTTATCAAAGGTCAAAGGGTCAGGTACTAGTTGCTGTGTTTGAGAGTGAACAAAGAAAGACTGCAGAACCCTGTCAGTCACTAAGGTTTGTACGTATCAACACCATTATGGAGATGCATATAACTAGTACATGACAACAGCCTATGTGAGTGGAAGTATACATATCGCGCTTGTATCAGCGGATCAAACTCTCGTTGCCGAGTTTGACGCGGCGGATGAAAGTAACGCTGTTGCTTTGAGCAATTCACCTCGTCAAGGCGACCTGCTCGGAGTGATGTCCAGGTGGATATGCGGGCCAGATCATGCGCGCGGGCCGCCGAAGGCACACCATGAGAATACCCGCGACGAGCCAACAACACATGTAGATGCCAAGGGGAGCAGACGTCGGCTGTTCCTGATACTGGAAGCATCTTCAGCGATCACCACGGAAAGTGTGAGGAAAGTAGCCAACCGTGCATCCACAGCTCGTAAAGACGGGGATGATTCCTGATTGTGCGTCATGTCTCTTTGTTCTATACTCCACAAATGGTATTATCTGCGCCTCGTTCTCGACTATGAGGTCGTGCATACGGAAACGAACGACATGGAATCTGGGATAGCTTCACACAATTCCGCGCTGCTGCATGACTCGATGCACGAAGGGGGAGGTTTGTCACACATGGTTGTGGTTGACCATTCCCTTCTCGATGATGAGAAGTGTGACAAAGCTGTAGTTTGTGCGTTCCACTATCCCAAAGTGCCCCATGTTGTGCCGTGCCATATCATGCCATATTCAAGTTAATATATGCCGGTTTGTCCATTCCGGGTCTTGGGATCTTCATCAGAAAAGTTGTGTGGGTGTGAAACTATATGTCGAGTGATGATGCCGAAGCGGGCCATATCGACATGGAAGTCAAAGGAGACTTTCATTTTGGATGCTGTCTGTTGGTGAAGTGGAAATACAACTGCCGTTGTAGGCTGAATGATGATCTGAAGTATAATTCGTGTACCTTGCAGTATCTGAACTCCTTCCTTACAGTGCTGACCTACCACGTCTGGCATCCTTCTGTACATACTAAAGCAGGTCCGATGGCTTCAACTAGAAGAACTCTTTCCTACTACAAAGTATTGCTGAATTCTGATTGGGCCGAGCTTGATCAGGGAAGCGATGACCCCTGTCATGGGGCGCTTGGAGTTGTTGCTTCGACAGATAACTTTGATAGATTTTACACTGTATGTATCGCCGAAACGTACGCTAACAGCACAGTGCCAGTAGGCGGCCGCACATTCCCCCTGTCTATTCTCCAGGTGGGGGTCGATAAACCCCTGCACCTTCCTGCAGCTTAGGTTGGGTGTGATGGCGCGCGGCTGTACCTTACCTTGTCTTCACATCAACTCAAAGCGCCTCAACCCATCACAGCAAACCTCGAGCCGATGAGTCGATAATTTGACTCCAGCGGCGCCTTTCTGGCGCGGTTGTTGGTAAATCGACAACTTCACCCTCGGCTGGCCCACTTTGTACGAGACAAACTCCGCTGCGGCCGCGCCTACTACTACCTCTTGCGCCTGCATCTGCGTCTGCGTCTGCGTCTGCGCCTGCGTCTACACCTGCAACCCCCTTGCCGGTTTTGTCTTCAAAGACCCAAGTCGTGTTGGTTCGGGCTGGCTTGCGCATGATATTTCACGAACCTTGCGTCTCTTCTTGGTACTTTTCATTCCGGATGACCTCCCGGAGCTCAGAAGCAAGTGGGCAACAGGCAACACACTAGATCAGCATGCAACAGAGTCTCATCGTCACACTCTCTACGGCCCTTGGCACGAGTTCCTCCGATCTTTTCCTAAGAGCAATACTGTCATGCTCTTCACACTCTGACCGCTTACATCTTGGTGTCGTCAGACCCTTGAACCCCGAAGAGCCGAGGGTGTTGGTGTGTCTGGTATCATCTGCGGCCCTAGGATCTTCCCGTGGGCGGCCTTTGATGCGGCCTGATTCCTTCGACAGCCCCCAAGGCTTGTAGAGCTTGAGAAACTTCGATAGGCATATTTGTACAAACTATTTGCTTAGTTTCGGTCGGCCACGGTCCGACTTGAGTGACGACACGCAACCACTATCATGCATCATCTGTGTCTGGTCCTTTGAGACCCCGTAAAGGTACCCTGGCACATGGCGTATGAGTCAAGTGATTGATACTGCATTCTACCTGCATTACACCTTCCAAGCTGGATGTCTCTTAGACGCGTGTAGTCGAGCTGCAGCCTTGATTAAGATCGTCCAACAACAACCCCATCGTCTCACGATACATAGCCAACAAGTTACATGCAAAGTGGCTCCGTGACTGGTTCGGTTCTCTAAAACACTCTGAATCGAGATGTAGCCGATGCAGAAGAAAGTACTCTAGCTCCAACATCCCTAATTCTCTCACGTCTCGACTTGCTTCAAGGCATGATGCGTGGGGCACGGCACGGCACGGATAAGACTAGCTCGAGTTATCCTCGTCCACAGAAGCTCATCACACAGTACCCTTGCTTGAAGTGTTGGTTTTGCACGCTTCTTGGTACAAAGAAATTATCGCCATGCATGTATTGATAATCACTTCTTGTGATAACTGCCTAGCAGGGGCAGCACCCACCTCCCCAAGAGTGACACTAGGTCACCATATCGAGTCAGGAGAACTCCGAAGTAACTAGATACGAGCTGCATGTTCTGGTGGACCGTGCCGTGAGTACGGATGACCCAAGCCGTCAAGAAGCTGTCCGTCTTCCGAGAGTGACGGTGTGGGTGTTAGTGAGCCAGAGTTGCTGCATCGTAACTAGTCTAGTCACCAACAAGAGCTTCGGCTTGCGTCGAGAACTAGTTCGGGTCACGCGAAGTACTTCCGAGCAATTACAAGTTCCCTGCATGTTGTGGCTTTGGTGACACCGGCTAATGGACTCTGAGCTGGCTTACTGCGGTTCAAAGAAAGAGATATGGTCAAGAGCGCGCAAGAGCGCGTCTGCGCCTAGCAGATGACGTTGATTAGGCAATGACAAAGCGAGTTTAAATCCATACCAAGTTCCTGGTTCTTCAGGGGTGGTAGGGTTTAGCGACAGGCTACAACGGCGGCGCTTAGGAGTTGTCCTTATTGGCCAACCAACATCCTGGTCACAACCCCAAAGACCTCACACTCTGTGCAGGTTGAGATACAAAAAGAGGGCGAGGGCAAATAATTTCGAGGAAAGCAAGAGCTCATTGTTAGCTATTGGTTTCTCAGAGTATGAATGTGGTTTATCGGTGATAATTTTGTAGACATTATCATCAGCATTCATAGTCTGTGATGAACCTCAACTGTCCAAAGGCCGAGGGTCAGGTAGAATTTCTAATTCCACCACAACATCACGGAATCATGTTTAGTTTACGTATTAACTTATTACTTGGGATCACTTCGATCACTTCTTAACCTGACTTCCGCTACTTTCCATCTACGAGCGGCTCTCTCGAGCCTCATCGTATGAGGCAGCGATCAGCAAGAAACAGAACTAAGCACAGAGCCAACACATCCTTGACCGGAAGTCTCTTCATAGGCAAGGAAAGGCTTCGTAATAATTGGATATTGCATTTTGTTACAAATGGGTATTGTCCATCTAGCTGAAGGTTTCTCCTCTTGTCATGACTCCTTAAAAGAGTAACTTGTAAGCAGGATGTGGGCGAAACCTAATCAGGCATGATATAAAGCTCGGCATGTTTCTTAACATCTCATACCTAACCAACTGTCCAATAAGATGCATTGTATGATCGTATTTATCCGTCCCGGATAGATGGGGTCGAGTTCATTGGCTGTGCAATTGCTTGTGTTGTTGGTTGTGTATGGAGTGGAGTGGGACACGATGGAGAGATAGAAAGTGGAAGTATGGAAGATGATCATCTTGACTCCGTTCTCGGTAGACCCCGCGGCATTTGATTCTCACTCGATCAATCTCACTCCTGAACCCGCTCTGACTAGGGCATTGTTGAGACTGCTAACGCCTTTTCTATGTGCCGAACGAGGGCTATCAATGATGGTTAGCTCATGTCTCAAAGCATCGAACAGGGTACCATGGTATGTGTCAAGAGAGATATGATCTGACGCCGACTCACACTTTCTTTGATCGTTGACTTTACTGCTTAGGCCTGTCGCCTCGAAACAGTTGTAGAAAGAGAAGTGCCATGGGGTCATGAGGGGCATCGAGCACAAAAATTGAAGGCTTTAGAGTAGGGTATTGAAGTAAACTTAGTAAATAATCCCCTAAGTTTAGGATAGATTTGCCTAAGTAATAAAAGTATTTAGGATACAGGTCCTGATTTTAGGCTAGAGTTACCTAAATATTCGTATTATTTAGCATCGAGGTCCCAAGCTTTCTTGCCTCCCCGCATCATTCATCAGATCCATAACCAAGACATTCAGTTACTCGATCGTTGAGCTCGAGTCTTTCTTCGACTCCTTTCATCGATTTCAGTTTCGCCATCGATTTGGGGAGAGCCACCATCAAACCCTGATACAGTCGAGTGAACAGATGGTATTTAGGCCCTGTGGGAAATTGATGCTTTTTATCTTCGTAGAAAAGTGCCTTGAAGTTCTCCATGCTACTAAAGAGGCCACCACCTGGCAAGAGTCGTGGCTGACCTACGATGTCGTAGGAACAGCTGAACAATGGTGTACCACTAAGCATGAAGAGATGGTGGTACTTCAACGACTTAACGGCGTAGAAAATCGACACGCCGTTGCAGCAATCATGGGACTCATCCAGGATGAGGACGGCGATGTTTCGATCGACTTGGCTGCTGTAGTTGGAATGCAGAACGAGATTTGGGCGCTCTACATTTCCTCTGTGGATCTTCCGAGCCTCGGTGAGCCCTAACGACACTCTGGTATGCTAAAACTACCCAAACATAACGCTGTATCTATATCGAGACTTGGGGAAGTCGCGAGAAAAGACGACGATATCATAGTCTAAGAGGAGAGCCGTGTCGATCTTGGCATCGTCGAGGATGATGCACCAGGGGCAGTGCTCCTTTCATAAATAAGTGACTGAGTGATCAAGACAGAGATATTTACTTACTGGCTTGAAGTGTCGCTTTATTTCATCTGCCCATTGGATGACGCAACCAGTTCGTGTAACGATTGGAATGAAGCCAGACCTCGTGGGCATGGTCCGCTTCGCCTCAAGGGCCGCGGTCGATGCTTGGAGATTTTTGCCTAATCCCATGGCATTGGCAAAGAAACCACCCTTGAATGGCGACTTCGCGAGCTATACCAAATTACCACCTCCGGCATTCTGCCTTCTGCCAATGCTCGAGCTTCATGTTGAGCTCATCGAAAATGTCGAGATGTGAGTGGAAGTCAGTGTTGCCGAGATGGTTCTATCACAACTAGTGTCAGTCGCGACTAATATCCAGAAGCAGATAGATCCAAGCTTATCAATTGTTCCTCGTATTGCGAGGTAGACAAGAACTGGTAGGTCTCCGCGGCGACCTCCAACCAAGATGTGACGCTGGATCAATGCATTGCTAGACGCCTGTGCGGGAGAGTGGTTTTGTTACATGAAGTCGGTATCCGCAGGCTTGTCGCTTGCGCTGATGATGGATAAAGTAAGAGAGCTAGAACATCAACACGGTCGCAGTGTGCCTTGTGCGATACTGTAGAGGTATCAATAGACACCGCATCGGTGAGTCTCTGAAAAGAGGCTTTGAATAGGGCATGTACACTGTCATGGGATGTATTGCTGTAGGCCATATTGGCCCTTGTTCTGGGCAACCCTAAATGTGTCTATTATTGTTCAAAGAAGAAACAGGCGTGTTATGTGCAAATTCATCGGAATCTACTGCGCATATTATGAGCTATCCATGTGTAAGATACCATGAGTTAGTTAAATGGCAAACAAGCATCAATTTCAACCCAGGAAGTTGTACCTACGTCTTAGTCTTGATAGTCTTTACTCACTGCTACGTAATTATTGAGCTTACTACTTGTGTGATATCAGTCTCCTCGCTACTAATTGCTTGCCCCCAGACTCTAATAATGCCCTCATTCAAACACTAGCAGCATTAGCATTAAAGGCTCTGAGAGCAATCTTGACAAGCATTTGCCGTCCTTGAAATACAACATGGTATATCTTTGATGATACTCAAGAGTAATAGTAGAATAACATACTTGCAATTTCCAAACATATGGGTGGCAGCAACAATTACCATAACTCATCATGACCAGTCAAGTGGCCATCATAGAACATCACAAAGCAACTTGAGTACAAACAATTAAGTAGGTAAAAAAGCATCATTCCGTGTCTGCATTCTACCCTGTCTATGCTTAAATTCACAGGCCATCAACCGCTCTTGTAGGCTCTGGCCCAACAAGCCCACAACCATCCTTGGACCATTTTTCCATCAGCTCTCATTTTAGTAGTCATAGCCGCCCATGTCCTAGCGCGGCATACCCATGAAACATGCAGAACTTTTCATATGCCTTGGCTTCTCCTCGTCCAATTACCGTAACGACAAAGGAAAATCCACCGTGGCCAGTCGTAAACCCAATCGCCCCTCGCGAGGCGTCGAGGGTGCTCGGTTCTTTGCTCCAGCATCAGTACTCCAAAATATCTACACTGCTGCAATTCCTAACAACATTGTGTATTTATCGGGAAGACATAGCCTTGGTGACAAGGCGCTTGAGAGCAAGCTCCTGCTTCTTGAGGTCCTCAGCGGAAGACTCGTTGAGCTCAAGAGCAGCCATGGCGTCGCTGATAGTGCTCTCGATCTTCTCCTTCTGGCCACGCTTAAGCTTAAGAGACAGAGTGGGGTCAGAGACGATCTCCTCAACACGGCCGATGTAGGACTCGAGTTGCTGCTTGGCCTCGAACTTCTTCTGGAAAGCGTCATCGTTGCTCTTGAACTGCTCAGCATCGTTGACCATCTTCTCGATCTCGTCGGTGGTGAGCTTGCCGACAGAGTTGGAGATAGTGATGTTGGCGCTGCGACCGGAGGTCTTCTCGGTAGCAGTGACCTTGAGGATACCGTTGACGTCGACCTCGAAGACACACTCGAGGACGGCCTCACCGGCACGCATGGGAGGGATAGGGGCAAGAGTGAACTCTCCGAGGGAAGTGTTATCCTCGCAGTTCACGCGCTCTCCTTGGTATACGGGGAACTGGACAGTCTGCTGGTTGTCGGCAACTGTGGTAAATGTTCTAATGAGTTCATTGTTAGTATAAGTCATCTAAAGTTCATAAAATTTCATGAATGTTGGATGAGGTTATCTGAATGCTGAAGAGCCTTAGGCCTAGATTATGGGGCAATTATGGGGCTCCACACAGAGGCCATGTGAAATATGGGGCATTGGCACGAGGCTGGGATTTGGCCGAACCACAGAAAGGTCACCAGAAATGAGAAACAAAACTTGAGAACTAAGAAATGAACATACCGCTTCTTCAGGGTAGGGCAAGTAGTACCACGGGGAACGACGGGAGCGAAAATGTTACCCTCCATGGCAACACCCAGGGACAGAGGAACGACATCAAGGAGAAGGAGGTCGGAAGTATCAGCGGAGGTAGCCTTGCCAGACAGAATACCTAATTCATGTTAGTTTTGATCGAAAACAACGTAAAAGAGTGCTCTGACCGGCCTGGACGGCGGCACCGTATGCAACGGCCTCATCGGGGTTGATGCTCTTCTCGAGCTTCTTGCCGTCGAAGAACTCGGAGAGAAGCTTCTGGATCTTGGGGATACGGGTGGAACCACCGACGAGGACGATCTCGTCAACGGCCTTCTTTTCGATCTGGGCGTCCTTGAGAACCTGAGCAACGGGCTCAATGGTGCCAGAGAAAGCCTTGGCGTTAAGGTCCTCGAAACGGGCACGGGTGATGGACATGGTGAAATCCTCGCCGTCAAAGAGAGAGTCGATCTCAATGGTGGCCTGGGCACCGCTGGAGAGAGTACGCTTGGCACGCTCACAAGCAGTTCGGAGACGTCGGAGAGCACGGGCATCGCCAGAAAGGTCCTTCTTGGTCTTTCGGCCAAACTCCTTCTTGCAGTGGTCAAGGAGGTTAGTGTCGAAGTCCTGTCCACCCAGATGGGTGCTAAAGTGTGTCAGAATCTCTTGATAGCAAATCCGCATGCATGTTACTTACTCTCCGGCAGTAGCCTTGACGGTAAAGACACCTCCCTGGATGTTGAGGAGGGAGACATCGAAAGTACCACCACCGAGATCGTAGATGAGAACGTTGCGCTCCTTCTCGGACTTACCGGCACCAAGACCGTAAGCAATGGCGGCGGCAGTGGGCTCGTTGATGATACGGAGGACGTTAAGACCGGCAATGGAACCGGCGTCCTTGGTGGCCTGTCGCTGGTTGTCGTTGAAGTAGGCAGGAACAGTGATGACGGCCTTCTCGACCTTCTTGCCGAGCTTGGTCTCGGCAATCTCCTTCATCTATTTGGAGGGGTCAGTGAAAATTGCACTAGTGCGGGGGCGGGGAAAATTGCGCGTACCTTGGTGAGGACCATGGAGGAAATCTCCTGGGCAGAGAACTGCTTGTTCTCGCCGAGGTACTCAACCTCGATCTTGGGGCTGCCGTTGTCATCAACAATCTTGAAGGGCCAAGACTCGATGTCCTTCTTGACGGTAGGGTCATCGAAACGACGACCAATCAGACGCCTGAGAATATCAGTCAGAAACTGGAATTGTGTGCGCTGGAGGTGAGAACAACTCACTTGGCATCGAAGACAGTGTTGCGGGGGTTCATGGCAGCGTTGTTCTTGGCGGCCTCACCGATCAGACGCTCCTTATCAGTGAAGGAAACGAAAGAAGGGGTGGTGAAAGAACCCTGCTCGTTGGCGATGATCTCGACATTGGTACCCTCGTAGGTAGCAACACAGGAGTAGGTAGTACCTGTGGGAGGACGGTGTTAGCGAATACTTTTGGTGAGTTGGTCGATGCATTGAGTGTGTTGTCTTTGAGCGTCCTCTGGTGAGGGCATCATGAAGCGAGTCGCCCGATGGCGGCGCACAAGAATAAAACATATCGACAACAACACCAGCCGCATCAGAAGAAAAGTCAATAGACATACCCAGATCAATGCCAATGGCACCGTCATACACTTCGTCCGCCATTTTGTCTTGTCTGAAAGGTTTGTGGTGGAAAGGGAAGAAGGATGAAGAGGAGAAGAAGAAGAACGTGGGGTTTCAAGAAAGGAAATTCTCCCACTCTGATTTTGTGAGCGACGCTGCATTAAAAGAATAATAAATTTTGGAGGGACCTGTGAACTTTTTCTGCGGGGCGGGGTAGGGAATCCCCTCCACTAAGCCTATCGCGGTAAAGTCCTTCGCCTGAGTTTTTTTCAAAGCTCCATTCTTTTTTTTTTTTCCTCCTTCGATTCTGCTGAGCAACCAAACGCACGCACTTTTGAGAGCGCGAGAAATCGGGAACGAGGTAATTCTAAGCCGGGGATATTGATAATTTTGGTATAGACTATCCGTCGCCAATAGTTTGGCACCGCCATCTCATGTTCCATTTTTTTTTCAATACATATATTGGCAGTCACGTAAACCGCCTGCATGCAGTACTTGTGTGGCTAAAGTGCGAGAGCGATCTTTTGAAATATAGCACTGTACTGTGAACCTTGAACGTCGAAAGAGATTTACTATTGCCTCGACAAATCAACACTCAGCTTATGGCCAGTGAGTGGCAAGGATTTAGCCGCCTCTACCTGGATCAAATTTTCTTCTCCGAGTTCCTGATCCTCGGCTGCCAACCTAAGGAAGAACCAGCTAGGGGAGGAAATAAAACTCAGGGCCTTAAGCCTAACTGATAAAAATATTTAGGTAACTTAGGATGAGTTTAGGGTATCTTTTATAGAGTTTATTTTGTCACCCTAAACTTAGGTCTTGTGGTTTCTTGCTCACAAAGGACCAGATAATTAGTTACCACTGCAGCCCAACTAACTTAGTAGTTGTCCCTTAAGCTTGTATACCCAAAGCTTGACGGCAATGCCGACTTCACTATTTTTGCCGCTTTCGGAGCTGCGGCGTCTACGAGTTGTCAACTTACTCACTTGCAGCTACTAGTCCTATTGTTGTATCAGTCTGACTCGCTATCTGACGAATGACGACTTTTTGTGACCTTGAGGGAACTCATGAATCATTCTTGTAATGTCAATCAACATGGAGGCTGTCCTAGCTATTGTCTCTAGGAATTAGTCTTAGGGAGCAAGAAAATACCAAAACTTGATATAGGGTATCAAAATAAACTCAGCGAAAAGTATCCTAAACTTATGCTAAGTAAACCAAGTATTTTTATCATTTACGATTCAGGCCCCGAGTTTTCTTTCCTCCCCTAGGCAGGTTGGTAGCAACGATGGCTTTTTGTACTTCTTAGGCATCACCTGATTAAGTTTTGAACTAGATATGTAGCAGTGGTTGCTACGAGGAATACACAATTGAGGGAGATCAAAATGCTCTCTGTCTTGTCGTCGAGGCTGCGTTCCACGCCATCTTTTGGACCATGCAGTCTTCTACCACCAGTTATGGGTCTCTTCGCGGCAATACAATCTGGCACATTGAGGATTTACCGTGGCCTGGGCTGTGCTCTCACAATCCTCTCTTTAAGGCTATCCCTGGCATCGAACACACTGAAGAGTAACTTCTCGAACTTGCTGAAAAGAGACAGCTTCGCAAAAACGAGCTGCTCTGTAACTGGGCAAAGGCCGACAATATACGACAGCATGCAAATTCTACTCCAGAGTCTATTGCCAAACGAACTTAGATCAATGCTCAGAGGTATAATGGCAAGAAAAGACAGCGAGATGACGCGGTGGCCAACAAGACACACTATTGCGACTTGTGTGAGAAGTCTTATACCAGCGCCGGTGAGCTGGAAACACATCGGGAAACGCCTCTTCACCTTCACCGTGTGGCTCGTGGTGAGAAAGGATTTTCGTGTGCACCTTGTGTTGCTTCCTTCCTTATCCAAGTAAGACTCGCTACGACAGACACTGTAAATCAGCCAAGCATCGCAGTCGGACCTTGATTTAGGGTATTAAAATAGACTTAGCAAAAGGTATCATAAACTTATGCCAAGTTACCTAAGTATTTTATCGTTTAGGATCGAGGTTCTGAGTTTTCTTTCCTCCTTTAGCTCGGTAATAATGATGGCCTTTTGAGACTTGGGCATTACTTGGTTAAGCTTTAAACTAGATATACAGCAGTGGTTACTTTGAGGAATGAATATACATCAAGAGGGCTGGACAGTCTACGAACATGACATTGAAGAAATCTCACGTGATGCCTTGAGAAACACCTTTCAAGCTATCAGACTGTGCTAGGTTACAGTCAGGATGCTAACAAATGTGTTCTAATACGTGACAAGACATACTCGTAAATATGGGTTATGCTTGCCAGCTCAGAATGGTAGCCAATAGATAGTCCTGCTGTGTTGAAGTCCGATATGCTCTGGCATCGTTTGAGAACTGGCATTGTATGGCATTTCAAATCATTCTCGAGTATAATACGTGAATTGTAAATATATCTGCATCAATGCCGCGGATAGCTTCATATGTCCCAGAATGAAAGTGGCAGGTCAATGACACCTGCGCAGACACCATCCAGCCCACAGATGCTAAGAAACTGTTGCTCCAAAATTCAGTGCCAAGTTACAATCAATCATTGGCCGTCCTATGTCTCATTTGTACTTAGGCTTCAGATCGAGAATCTCAGCCTCCCAAGTCACAGAATCAGAAACTGTGTCTTTGAGAGACGGGGCTTGGGGCTCCCATCCCAGAAACTTCCTCGCTCTCTCCGATTTTCCCCTCGAGTTGACGGCCCACGCAATTCCAGCTTTATGCCCATTTTTTATCACATCTTCAAATGTAACGGACTGAGTCCTAGACTCGGGTATATATCCTTGACGATGAACCTCGTCGGCGACCCAGGCTGCGAGGTCTTTCCATTGGTGTTCACCGCCACTGACAAAGTAGTACCCTTTCTTACCCCATACTTCAGGGTCTTCTCTCGTGGAGGAATCCTGGGTTGCTTCGATAGCTTTGTTGAAAAATTCTGCGAGGTCCTCTACATGAACGTAGTCCCATTTTGCCTGTCCGGCTCCAACGAAAGGTGTGTAGCCAAGTTCAAATGTTGCTCGAGCCAAGCCTGGAACTGTCATGCTAGTCTTGTTGAACAACCCAAGACCAGTTCCGTGGATAAAACCGGGTGATACAATGAGGAACTTGACGATGTCTGAGTCAATACTCTGGACAGCATTGTCAACATCCTTGTGGATCGCTTCATCAGGAAGGTTTAAAATACGATCAATGTCGTTGATGTCATGGTAACTCTGCTCTGGTAGAGGTGGTTCACCGTAGCGTTGATTCTTGAGACCATACCAGGTCAGGATACCTGCTCCCGAAAGATGGATGTAGTATCCCGGTTTTTCCTTTGAATGACCAGAGGCAAGCCCTCTCGCAATTGCTTTTGCCGCTGGGAGCGAGTCTGCAGATTCTGCCGTATCTTTTCGCAGTTGTAAGTCATAGTTGTCCTATATTCTTGAGGTAAGGTATGTTGAACTTACGAACAACCACGTCAGCTTCAGACGCCGCCTTCTCGATCACATCGGTGCTCGCGAGGTCTCCATACACGAATTGACATTGGGATACTTCTTCGAGATGATCTTGGCACGATCTTCGCTACGGATATATAGGGTATAGTCATAATTCGGGTGGGCATCGTGTATTTTGGAAAAGGCAGTACCTCCAACGAAGCCTGTTGGCAACCGTCAGTTTGGGCAAGTTCCGCTCCAAGTACAATACCTACCAGTGACTCCAGTACTAGAGAGACAGGTTAGTTTCCTCATTGACCACATATTATAGAAAGTGATGTGTGATTGGCACTTACAGCAAAATTTTAGGTGCCATCGCGGTATTGACTACTGTTAAGCTGTATGAGACGAAGTGTTTGGTTCAGTGAATAAGTTTCTTATTGTTTGATGGATGTTTCAAATTTCGACCGGAAAAGGAGCAGGGTTGCTCACTTAATAAATGTGTGTAATCTAGAATCTTGTGGCGGTTCCAAGGAAGCAGGTTGCAGCACATCTTCATCACTTACACAAACGGCGTGAAAGTACACTCCGAGCAAATTAAATACAACAATACAGAACTACTGCTAAGATGACCTAACCGCATACTTTATGCGGGATATACGAGGGAAAGGCCAATAAGACAATATTGTTTGTGTCTCAACTGCCAAGTTCGACATCGCAAATGCTAACCTACCCTATGCATATTACAAACCCAGGTCAGACCGGAGTTTCCGGTTTGACAGTAAGCACACATAAACCACAAGTTTCCAGGAATGGTTTGAAGCAATGATATCATGAAGAAACGAAAATTTGTCATAGAGTTTTTCGTAACCGCAATGAAGCAACACTCCTACGGCTTGCTCAACCTGCCACAGTGGGAAGGTAAGAAGCCTTTCTTCCACGAGACCTGTATCGTGATAGGAAATAAATATAGTCCAATTTTAATTATCATTTAGGGTCTATGATAACTTAGTCTAAGTTATGACTATATTGAAGTATAAAGGACAGAATAACTTGACTCATTATGTTGGATATCTCGCGCGGTGTCGTTTGTGCTTGATACTCTATATAGAACCCACTTTGCACTCCGTACCACACTAGCAATATCCTTCTGATAACTAGGTTGTTTTGAGCTATTGTTGCAATAGGCAAACCACCATGAAATCATCACAAGAGATAACTAAACATGGATGTGAATATGGCATGGCATCGTTTGGGACGATTTCCCCTCACCATAAAAGGCTCCCTTCCCCGGGACTGAAGCTCTTTTGAACTTTCACTTTCGATACCAACTCTCACAAGAACCTCGGAGTAACAAAACCACTTCCATCTCCTTGTTCCTCAAACGAGGAAACATGCCCAAGGACTACACCACCAAGAGCTCTGGCACCAACAGCCAGGTCAGGCCCATCATCTACACACCTATCTGTCACTGCTAACATCTCAGGGCCACCATTATTGCGATCGAGACTACGGTTCTAGTGCCTCCAACTCGAACTCTTATCATTACTCCAACACGTAGGTGTGAACTGACCAAGATACATTTCAAGTGCTAACATTCTATCCAGGGATGGCTCCTACTATTACTCCAACCCCAATGGAAGCATGTACCACAACGATGGTCAAGGTAGCTCAACCTACACGTCTCCCAATGGCTACACTCACTCGTCCGGCTCTGGCAAGAAATAAGTCTGAAGGAAGAAAGTGGCTGCGTTGATGAGTATGAAAGCAGCATGATGGATTCAGTGTAATGGAGTGAGATGGTACTGAGGCTTGGTGCTATGAGTCTATGGGCTCTCGACCAGCCAAAGACCACTTCTCTTAAGAGGAGAGGAATGGCCGAGCTGAGATTTCAGATGTCATGATGGTGATTTAAGAATAGAGACCTGTCATATTGCCGCACATGTCACAATCACTTGTTTTATCACAGTTCACAGGTGGCATATTAAGTGAAGATTCCTTAGTGGCCTCATTGGAACCCCCAAAGGGCTATGCTCTTAATGGTGAAATTAACGGATGATTGGCAGCGATTTCTGACCATAACTGCTTTCGTGTGTAAGTTCAACAACACGGCACGTAACTCACTAATTACCAAGGGCGACTTTAATGTATGACTATATTTTGAGCAGTTCCAAATGTAGTGCGATAAATCAGACTTCTTTTCGAGTAAACTGGTCTTCCCAAGCATGTTGCTTTCGGTGAATATGAAACGGTGTAAACCATCAACCAGTATAGAAGCCAAAAGACCACAAAACCAGGCATGTCTCCAGACACTCATGCCTAAGTCCCAATCATTCCTCACCCCATCACGGTGAGTATACTATTACCTTGCCAAATACGCTGACGTTCCCAAATACATCTAAAATCGATCCCAAAATCCACCGAGCCATGAGCAATTCCGATTTGGGCCGTCAAACAGAGTAGTGCACCGAAAGGGCGATGATGATGACGGGATAGACAACAGCCTCAACTAGAAGTTGCTGCTTGAGAGTACCGCGCTGGTCCTTGGTAAGGCACTGCATTTCTCCGTGGGTGTACCACGATATAGTCGAGTTGAGCTTGCCGTAGAGCACTATAGGCCCGATGAAGGGGAAGAAGAGAGTGAGTATCATGACCCACATGAACATTCGCTTTCCACGTTGGGCGACCATGTCAGCATGCTGGCGATGGATACGAATATCCTCGCGGGCCTCCTCGATGAGGCGAGCCTCCCTCTGAGTGAAGGGGCTGTCGGCAAGGGGATCAAACTCAGATTGGCAATGACCGACGCGTCGACTATTGACGCTGGTGGAGAAGCCAGGAGTATGGGCTCCAGTGCGAGAGATAGAAATGCTTGGTTGGAAGTTTCGATACCACACACGGTGAGTGCTTGACTTTGGGTCGGTAGGAGGGGGAGTGTCGAGGATAGCAGAGGATGAGACCAGCATATCAGTAACTCTCTCATTCGCTATAACCCTGTCAGTTATGTTCACAAATGAAAGCGTTGCAACTTACAATCACGAGGACGATGCGCCTGAGGCAGTCGATGAAGGTGAAGAATACGGGCAGGTCGCGTGACATCGTCACTCCTGGACGAGGGCCAGAAGCTTCTCTTTGGAGGAGAAGGAGTTTTTGGGAGAGGAGGAGAGTTTGTAGTGCTGATCGTGTTCGACCTTCCCCTGGCCCCAAAGTTGCCTGCACTCTGACTGTGATCCTCTTCACCTCTCTGTCGCTTGAACTGCTGCAGCATCGCCGCCTCAGGGAGACTGACAAGAGGAAACGGAAGACGAGGAATCTTGGACAGAAAATCATCATGAGGAACATGTGCTGGTTTGTCCGAATTAGACTCCTGGAATCGTCTTTTGTACAGTGGCTTGTCAAAAATAGTCAGGGGGGTTTTGGGAGGATCACGACCAAGATTCTTTCGGATTCTATTCCAACTGAAGCCGAAGTACCTTTCGCCGTCTGGCGAAATCGCTTCATCGGTTTTGGCGTTTCCATGAGGAGCTGCGTCCGAGTCGAGGCTCTGATAGCTGCCTCTCTTGGGAGGCAGGTCTGAGAGGAGGATGTTCTCATGGCTGGGCGTCTGCTCAGATGGCTCCCTGCGGAATAGACTTGAGAAACGAGCGGCAGATTCAGGTAATCGTGACTTGGCCTGAGAAAAGCCGCGAGTTGTGTTGGAGGCATAAGTTCCAGGACCCTCACCATACTGGGGGACAGATACAGGGAGTTTCGTTCCTCTGTCGGTGCGAACACGGTATGAGCCGTATTTGTTGGTACCAGGAGGATGTCGAATGATTCTGTCTCTCGAGCCGTAAGAGCGAGGATGGATTTCACGCTCTGTCACGTCGGATACATCAGCGACGCTGCTTCCAGTTCCCTTTGCAATGCTGTCGTGATAGTCTTGCTGCATCGAGTCGAAGGCATGCTCGGTCGTGACAGTCTGCCAATCACCCTCCGTACCCGTGAGAGGTCGGTTCTTGACAAGAGAAGCAATTTCACCTTGTAGTCGTCTATCAGGGACGGGGACACGGCGAATCGCTTTTTCCTCCCGATGAACAGGAACTTTGACCTCTTCATCGACATTCTAAGTCGAACAAATAGCCGCAGCATTGTAAAAGGATGCAACCGGAGCAACTCTCTGTGAAGCGACGGGAAAGCTTCCATCAGCAGGTCGCGGGAGTGTTTCCTTTGAGGAGACGGCTAAGCCGGCTCGGTGCAGCGCATTACTGACTTCTCGCTCTGCCGATGAACGTAGAAAGCCCGAGTAAGCATCTGTGTCATACTTGAAGGGGTCTTCATCGCTGTCGGATGAGGCACGAGAGTACCTTCCGAGTGTGTTATGTGCATGATTGTTCGGTGCGTAGTTCTCGGGATCGCAGGGGGCGCAAGTGTCTGGGTCTTTGTTGCGAGGTGATTCGCTGTAGAAGCTGGACGCGGAGTGAAACGAGTGCAAACGGGGAGCTGATCTCGGCACATTTCGCACGGACGGGTCGCCAGGTGAGACGAACTCAAAGTTGTGCGTTTGCGGTACCCAGAGATTTTGATTCGGATGAGACTGGCTCTGCTGTTTGTTCTCGAAATTGAAGTTGCCTCGACGTTTCAGCAGTCGATTTGAAGATTCGGCATGACTTTCAAACGCGTCCTCTCCGGCGACTGTTTCCCATTCGGAATGTGCATGATCATCACCTAAAGGCTCATTGATCTTTGGCACAGCGAGGCCAGCTTCCTCATTATTGAGTCGTGATGGACGCTCAGCGACAAATCTAGTTTGGTCTGAGCTCATGCAGCGAGACATGACAGGACCGGGAGATGAGAAGTCGCGTAGCTGAACACCATCATCAACCTCAATTCCAGATATCGCAAAAGGATCCGAATGACATGAGATGGAAGAAGAGGTGGTGTTACGCCCGTGACGCGTATCTCGGGCCGAATTGTCGCTCTCGGTGTATGGAAGCGACTGTTGACATTAGTGATTGAGTGTTTGTAAGTGAGAGAGTGTGTTACTTACATTTTCGGATAGCGGTTTCATGTTGAAGCTCGAAGGGGCTTCAAGCATATAGAGAGAACAAAGCTTTGAATGTATGAGGGTGCGATAAGATCAAGTGAAGTGAGGCACAGAAAAGAGAGGAGCCTGAGAGATCTTCGATGTGAGTGATGTGAATTCAAAGTAGACCGAGATATTCTTGAACTGATCAACAAATAGTTTCAGAACGCGCAGTGCTATTACAACGGACTGTCTGGTTCGAGCAGCGTTGGCTTTTGGCGTGTGCGTGAAACGGTGTTTATCACGACGGGTCGAAGAGCTTGATAATTGAGAGGTGATGAGACGGACGACTGCGCTCACTATAGCGAAGAGATTTCCCCCGCCTGGGCTAAAGATGTTGACTGAGGCACCAAACTCGTCATGCTTGAGGCAGTGAATAAAACGGGAGGTTGGAGGGCTCGGAGGATTCACGTTGGAAGGATGAGGTGTGGCAGCATTTTGATGGGAGCAGTGCCAACAGCTGCCAGGAATCAGAGTACGCTCAACGGTATTTCAGGGATTAGCCAAGGGTTTTTATGAGCTCTCTTTCTTTCTTTATATGAGAGAAGAATCATTTTAGTTGAAACTGAGGGGAATAGAAGCCTTGGAGTTGTCAGATGACTCAAGATGTTGAAGGATGTTCTGCTTAAACTCAGCATCAACTCAACAAACAATATCACCACTTAAGCACGACCGATTATTTTATTGCAATCTGCTAATCTGTCTTTGATTGATAGTTGATATAGTCTGGGCTATTTGAATTCTGGTAGCTTCGATACCTCGTGTACTGGCCAAGGTGTTGAGGTGCTTATAGGCGTGGTTTGAGATTGCCTGTCTGCACTTGACGTCAGGATGAAGGATTCCTTCTTGTTGATGTTCGCTTAAATTCTCATGCTATACAAAGTGCAAGTTCTTTTTTTATGTCAATTATAGCAAGTGACTAGTCGTCTCAGTTTTTGAAATAGGTGGTCGTTGAGGAGCAATACGGATCACTTCTTTTTAGTAATATGACAAAGTTAGACTACCTAAGGTGAGCTAAGGTAGTCTATAAAAACTCTCCTGAGCTTATAATACCAAGCATGTTATTTCTAACCTTGGACGATTTGCGTAAAGTTATTGCCCAATTATAGAACATTTCCCTTCTGCTGGTCAAGACTGTGCATACCCTGACTTGGTCTGGATCGAGATTGGCTCCTCGAAAACCCTCCAATTGGAGGCTCTTCCGTGCAGTTGACACATTCATGGCCGGTTAGTTAAGACATTGGGCGTCAGAATAGGCGTAAGGTGCCTTTTTCTAACTGCCGGTTCGTCCGATCGCTTATCGCGACAATCCCAGTCAATCAATGTCGAGCCAATGTCAAGTCAAGGTTGTCACAATGTCCATTGTCAATCCTTCCAACCCCTTCTCGACCTTGGACCCTCTGACCCGAGCTCGACCCGCCCGCTCGCTCCCTTTCGCATCAGATACAACCTGATCCTGACCCAACCCAACCCAAGTTGTACCTGTCATTGTTAATGTCGCAGCACTAACAAGACGACTTTACTGCGACCCCCCCACTGAAGCCATCTATCTCGAGAAATACTTACTCCAGTATTTAACTACAGTACAAGCTTTGCCAAGCTCGCTTCCCGTCTGGCCACTCCACACTTTGGTTTAGGAATCGCAAATCAGCGTGGCGATCGAGTCGAATCGATCCACGACTAACTTACCAACCAACAGACCAACCGAACCAGCTCTCTAGCTCTCTCTCTCTCTGTTCAACTCTACTTTATCAACTACTCTAACGTTTGGCTCATTGGGTTTCTCGAGGGTCATACTAGGACAATAACAATGACAATGACATTCTGCGCACAAACTTCGAGTCACTGGGACGAGCTCCCCCATGAGATCCTCCTTCAGATCTTGTGCTGTGAGTTGAACCCAGCTTACCTTGCCTTACGCCTTAATTCTTATCCCTCAGTACCCCGCTATCGCATAAACCTCCATTACCGTTCCATAATCAATTCCAATTGCCTTACTGACCACGTGTATTTTTGCTTCATCAGACCTTGAGCCTCATCAATTACCCAAACTTCAACTTGTTTCACGAAATTTTAGAGAAGTCGTCCTTGACGATGAATTGTGGAAACATCACTGTTTTGAGCGCTCATCATGGTATGCCTTTCTTCGAAATCGCAGAAAGGTCTTTGCATCTCTACCCGAGTCATCTTTAAGTAATGCCACAGAAGCTGAAGACGAAAATGGTTCTCTACTGGCCCAAGATGATTCATGTCGATTTGACAAACGCCATTATCAATTCCTCCAAGACATGGCAAACTGGGACCCGGCTTTTCCTGACGAGCATGTCTCGTGGTATAACGAATACATCCAGCGTCAGGGACCGTCGGCTATCAACTGGC
Organism: Fusarium verticillioides 7600; assembly: GCF_000149555.1. Taxonomy (NCBI): domain Eukaryota; kingdom Fungi; phylum Ascomycota; class Sordariomycetes; order Hypocreales; family Nectriaceae; genus Fusarium; species Fusarium verticillioides. Next base: position 4,197,388 of record NC_031675.1, on the reverse strand, counting down.
TTGAGATGCCACGCCTGAAACAAGGCACTATGGAGCATTTCATCGAGGTCAGAGGTATGGCCCTATTCAGCCCTAACAAAGGCGATGATGGCATTGGCAGTTTGATGGCTGTCTCACCTCTCGATGACGGGTCTGTATGCCTTTGGGACGTCAATGGCACAAGGGGCAAACGAGGGGGCATTGTCGCGACCAGTAAACCAGACATCCTATTCTTCGACGGCCGCGGAGATCAGAACACGAGGCGGTCCAAAAAGATCGACACGGGTGTCACTGAATGCGTCAGTGTTAACAACAGCAACAACAGGGCTGTCTTTGCTGTGCAGAGTCGTAAGTGCCGAAACGATAATCGACTGTGCCTCACTAATAACTGCAATTGTAGATCTCATTGAAGTCGATCTCAGCCGCCTTGAAGTTGTAAACCGGCACTCTTTCGAGTGGTCAATCACAACGTTATCCCAGATCCAGGATGGTATCCCAATGACTGTCGGCACCTCATTGGGTATTCATCTTCAAGACTTCAGGGCGCCATCACAATTCCATGGAGATGTCGTGGAGAGGCTAGATATCCCCGGGGAGGAGGAAAATCCTTTCAAGGGAATCTTTGATCCGAATCCATTGCCGCCGTACGCCTCATTGTCTCAGCCAACGCCAACGAGCATCCTACACCTACCAAGACCAGCCGGCGATAGTGCAGTGTCGGACGACATTTACGTGGCGGGCAGGTTCTCCAATATTCTTCATTACGATAGGCGCCACTTCCCAAAGATCGTGGGGTCCATTTACTCGGGCTCAAGGCTGTCCAGTCTGGCGGCACTGCCTTATCCATTCTCCACGTTGGACCATGAAGTAAGACGTCGTGGAGAACTCACAGCTGAGAGGGTCCATGAGTGCAAGACAGCCGGTAGCGGCAGAACTCTAATCGCAGGCGGAGAGTACAAGACGAAGGGCTCGCTCGAGGTATATGGCCTGGACGCTGTCGACCTGTCAAGTGACGGGCCAATGCAGCAGAACTCAACTATGAAGAACCGATATACTGCAGCTTCATCCATCATTCTGTCGGTGATCAACCACGGAACGAAGGTTGCATTCTCAGATGGGGCCGGGCAGATTAAGTGGTTTGAAAGGGACGGATATACCGAGTGCCGTCGGATCAAGGTTGGTCACAGTGACGCGCCCACTCAAGCATCACTCTTCGATTCCATGCCAGGGTCCGACGATCTCGCAAGGAAGATCTTATCCACCAGGACAAGGCAAGATCGTGACCGGCCAAACGAAGACAATGTCATCTTCTGGACAGGAGATAAGCTTGGTATGGTTAGTTTCACGGGAGACACCTTGTTCACGCCCGACGATTTCCAGGAGAAGAACAAGCAGGTCGCGGCAGATGAGCGTCAGCGCCAGCAATATTCTCAGAGGATGCGGGAAGCACTGGAGAAGCAGGCCGATGATGCTAGGTTTGTTCAAGGACTTGGGTTATAATAAAAAAGAGGGCGATTGGATCTCAGAGGGCGATAATGGGGAGGCTTTCGGCGACATTGCGAAATATGGAGAGGATCTGTCGAGCTACGAATTTAGGATGAAAAGGAGGCTCTAACAAAAGAAATTAGTAATCCCGGTAGATAGAAAAATAACTCAATCTTTTGACTATGAGTGAGTGCCGCCGCACGATAGCACCATCACGAGACACAGTGATCGTCGGTGGAGAAACGGTCTTTCGGGGTCGAAACGTTGGTGAATACTGAATAATAAGGCGCGTGGCGAAGAATTGGTGGATATAGTAGTTGAGCGGGCACTAGGAATGAATGATGAGCAAAACTAACAAGCATAACGCTAGTAACATCGGCATACTACACAGGAAAAGGATGCTTGCATCCGGGTGCAAGATGATGAGGGCTGATTTATGCAAGCAAGACATTAGTGTTGTGGTTGTAGTCAGAATTAGGCGAAGCTGATGTCGATGATGATGGACTGTAGATTGTCTTGATCGAACTTGATGAGAGAGGGCTGCCCTGAATCTGTATTTACGAGACCGATCTTGCTTGTACGGTGTTACTAGAAGAAGTGGAGTGTTAAATCACCGTGCTTAGAGCACGATCCAAGTTCAAGAGTCAAGCTGAGGCTGAGAGACAGATGAGACGAAACCAGAAGCACGGCAGTTCTACGGTGTAGACCGTGGATGAAGTCCACGATATCCCTGGCAGTCAGTATCAAAGAACCAAGCTAGCCTGGCATGGCATGTCATACTCCAAGCTGTCACTCGCACTCACAGATCTCAAGTTACGACAGCGGCTTGATTGCAGAGCCCGTGCTTCAAACAGAACCCTGGTGTCTCATTAATTACCGCTTCTTCTGTGTATGTATTTGCAAAACTTGGAACGAGTAGACTTCCAGAAATGTCAGGGAAAGGAAAAGCATCGATTGACATGAAGTTCAAGAAAACCAGGGCAACCAATCGCAGGCAGGGATCTACACCCCCTGGCCAATGAGGGTCTCGGCAGAGTGAGCGCTTACGGACAGGTCAAGACGGCAGATTCTGTTGCTTATCGGGACAAGTTAGAAGGCCTCAATACTGTATTGGGATCTCGACATTATCGACATTAGAGAAACCACGTATGAGCCTCAATGGGCATCGCCAATAGGGGTAGGCAGTAAGCCCTGTGAAGTACGGATGGATCTCTGCCATAACCAATTGCTCGTACACGCATGATTGCAGCCAGATCCAAAAGGGTATCCCGGCCTCGGACACGCGGTGCTCGTCAACCCTTGACGGGAAGTGGACTTGGTAGTGGAGATAACCATGGTGCGTTGTCAGCTTGACAGTCAGCGAGTGAGTACCTGGTGTTTAGGTTCGCCTTGCTGAGGAAGCCTGCTCCCAAGCTAGACGATGAAGCTCCAGCCAGGTCTTGGTCTCGGTCTTGGTCTTGGTATTGGTATTGGTTCTTATGCTCATGTGCCGTTGTCTATCATGCCAAGAACCAGATATTCATTGGAGAAGAGGCCTCAAGTAATCGACAGTGGCTGATCTGCTGCTGCCCTGGATTCGGAAACTCAATGGGAAAATCCCTAGGGGAAGATCAGAGTCAGTCCGACTGTTTCGGCCGGGTTTTCCTTTTTATAGGAAGGACGGGCGCATCTCGTCCGACTGAAGGGAAAGGGGCTTGACTACTACGTACTGTATACTTGGTGTGAGAAACTATCGTGACACAGTGACTGTAGTGTAGAGAAAACAAGAAAATATCGGGCGAATGCAATTACACCGCTATATAGAAATAGAAATAAAACACAGACACAGCCAAGGTGTAGAGGACGCCATGCCAGTTGAGGGTTGGGCGACGGAACGGAAGATGGAAGCAATCTCAAGTAGCAAGGCAGGGTTCCTCAGTCTAACCGCAAGTAATTGATGGCTGTTGTATCCGTAAATGGATGTCAATGAATCTCATAAAGGCATTCTGTAATCATCCAGTAGTTGAAGTGAGGCGCCTCTTAAATCCACAGAACGGTCCATCTCACAGTTGTCGTGTCATTGTCATCCATGCTGCCTCCCACCACATCCGATCTCGAATCAATTGAACCTCCTACAGCGCCTCACAAACCACCAGAGACAAGGATTCCCCAGCACAAAAGACACCTGCTGTGGGCTGTGATGAGGCCGACAGGGGTGTGTGGCCCCCCTGTATTGCTAGGCCCTGTCAGTTGGCGACCGACGTTTAACAGCAACGGGACTAAAACCAACTAATCGATCGCCCTGAAAACGAGATAAGTTAGTGGATGGGGTCCATTCCATTCCATCATATTTGGTCCTGGCTCGTCCCGCGATTGCAGCAGCTGCGCTGTGCTGTGCTGTGCTGTGCTGTGCTCTGTTCTGCTGTAGCTGTAACTGTCTCGTATCAGATGGGAGGTTACCACAAAGAACTTACGGTCAGGTCAAGCTTGGGGTCTGAGACCATCGAATTTCTCGATCCTTGAATGCATTTCTCAACATAGACTTTTCCATTATTATTATCATCATCTCTTCTGTTTCTAGTTTGTTTTATCTTTTCCCTCTTTGTTATCTCGTCTCTTCTCCATTCTTCGGATCCAATTCCTACCCGACCGCCCCTAGTCCTTCTCCTCATTAACTGGGCTCCTTGGGCTGCTACTGCGACTGTGACAGACAGCTGGAGCGCTGCAACTCAACTGGACTGGACTGCTCACGCGTCGTCTCCGTCTCGTCTCGTCAAATCCGCCACCCCAAGACCGTCCATCGGACTCACCGACATCGATCCTCCAATTCAAACTCTCTTCTTTCACCTGCAAAAATCATCTCGAAATTGTCCAAGCTTCTCGGAGAATCACAAACTGTAACACCCTATGTGATCCTCTCTCTCTCTCTACGCTTATCAATTCCCAACAAAAAATCACCCACCCACCCCGGCTCAGGTCGATGAGCATGTCCCATGGCCTTTTGGGTGGTTGACGGGGGTCGTCCGCTTGGTGTTACCGCTACTGTTGCCGCTACCGCCACTGCTACTGGCCGGGGTCCCTACTATGTGGGTGGTAAAAGGCGAGTGAGCGTCTCCGAAGGCGGCGATGGCTTCACTTTTGATACCAAAAGGACCAGGTTCGCTGATGAGCTTCCCTACGACGCCTACGACCATACACCCATCTCTGTCTCTGCAGCTGCAGCTGCAGCTACACCAAGTGGTTATGCTTCGTCAGATCATGCATTACCTTATTACCCACAACCACAACCGGCATTCCATTCTGGAGTTCACATCATCAACAAAGCATATCCACACAATCACCCTTTTGATCATGAGGACGAATTCTTCTACAACCAAGACATTGAGCACTATCCTCCATTGATCCATCGACCTGACTCAGCTCCCGTCAAGAACCTCTCGTTTCTCGTCATTCGCGAACGATCACCAACTCCAGAAGGACCCGATTTCCCCTCTATCGATGCCGCCTTCGGTCCAGCTCCCGAATCCCGGCCGGGACATGTATTCGGCCCTTCCGGTCCAGCTCCGGCACCAACTCCGGCGCCCGCTCCCGTCGCCGACGCATGCGCTATGGAGCGCACAGCATCTTGTCTCTCCATCTCCTCTGATACTACTCAACCATCACTCGCCAGTCTATCACCCGCCGCCGACGAAAACGACCCAGGATTGTTGAGTGACCTCGCTGCCGCACGTCTAGTCCGTGATCACGTTGCCAACTTTGGTTCCAGTCGTCGAAGGCATCGCACCACCGACTCACGCCACGGCCGTATTCTAAGAGCGCTCATCAACCCAAAGTCTCGCGCAGCAGAATTCTCCTTGGACAACGACGCATTGCGCAGCATCTTCTCTGCCGCAAATGAACTTTTCTTCTGCAACCGCCTTGCTGGCCGAGTCGCATGGGACTGGAGTCACCCTGCAAGCGCGCAGTATCAGGCGCACATTGTTGGCACCACAGCGGTACGACGTTCCCGTGATGGAGGTTACGAGACACTCATTGTACTTTCGTCACCTATTCTCCAGGATACAAAGTACAACCGGCGACTTCTCATCTCGACATTCTTACACGAGATGATCCACAGCTATCTCTTTGTGGTATGTGGTCTCAAAGCCCGCCACGAGGGCGGTCATACCGAGGGTTTTCGCCAGATTGCAGATACCATCGACCGCTGGGTTGGACATAGCTACCTGCGACTCAGTGAGATGGACGCCGATCTGGAACATTTCCGCGAACATCCCTCCTGCGTGCGTGATCAACACCAGGTGCGTAGTCGAAGTGCAGACGAGCACCACAGGGTACCGTGGCGCAGTGAGAGATGGGAAGATGGAGAGCGGGATGCTCACTATCCAACCGAGCTTCATCCACGACCGCATCCCAGTCTTCATGACTGGGAGCGACATGGGCGAGAGGGGTACAGAACCCCTGATGTCCGGAGAGGAATCTCACCATACGTTTACTAAGCGTGGAAGTGACCCTCGAAGGTCGCCCACGTATTGTTCGTTTAGCTGATCAGGCATGCGGCTCAAAACGACCGCAATGCTGATATTGTATGTCATGATGATCATGACTATCCATTTTTCATCACACATTACCGCCATTTTACATCAAAACTAACCACGGGAGGTTGCTTATTTCTTTTTAATCTCAAGATTCTCTCATGGGCTTGCTTGGTCTTTACAATATGATTCCCCTTTTTTTCTTTTTCACAGCGCGGCAGTGGGCATTACATGGGCGTTGATAACGGAAGCATCATCACGGGCAGGATAAGGGAACATCATATAACGTCAAGCAGTGATATAGGCGCTGCGAGGCTTCTTTTTCGATTGTGTGGGAAAAGTATCAAATTATTATATACCAATGGCTGGGATTTTCTTTGTGCAGGATGGGACATCAATACATCATGGTGGCGAAGATTGAAAAGGTGGCATCATGATGAAAGATTTATATAAACTACAATTTGGTAGCAATATCAAGAAAGATTCAACGTTTTTATTATCACTACTTCCGGGATGTTATGGGCCTCTTCATTCTAGTGTTCTCACATCAATCATCCTGTATCACCAGTGTCTTAGGAGAACGTAGCAATTTTCATGCATATACGTGGTACCTGTTTACTGCCGTTATGTACTATGTCTGTTTTCTGTCTTATAACATGGCAAACCCGAAAACAAAATCAGAAAACATCAGAAAACATCAGAACCCCATACAATACAGTGAAAACTGCAATCAATCAGTTGTCCTTTTTAGACATCTCCTTTGTAATAGCATCAAACCCGTCCTGCCCTTTCTTTGCGAGTTCTGCCATGGCGTTTTTCACCTGATTGAATCCGTCTTCCATCTCTGTGGCTATTCCATGGATTGACAGGCTGATAGCGGCCGGATTGGCGTAGTTGGCCTGGCCTGCTGCTACTTCCCAGCCCCTGACTCTTTGCTGTAAGTTTACGATCTGTCGCTGGAGATCCTGTTCGCTACTGCGGGACTTCTCGAGATTGGATACAGTGTTTTTGAGTTCAGCCTCGGTGTCCTCCTGTTTAGAAGTGGCATCTTCAAGAGCAATCAAACTGTTGTCGTATTTAAGCCTGATGTCCTGAAGCTTAGCCTTAGTCTCCCTGTTCTTGGCCTTGTTGTTGGATATAGCGTCCTCCTGTTGCCGAAACTCGTCTTTGAACTGTTGGATAACTCGAGCCTTCTTCAAGTTGTCGTCTTCAAGCTCTTTGTTTTCGGAGGACACTTTCTTCATGGCAGCAATTTTTTCTTGAGCAGTGGCCTGCCACTTGTTGTTCTCCTTGGCCAATCTCTCCTTGTCCTTGGTCTCGGCTCTCAACATGCCTCTCAGCTGTGCTATTTCGTTCTGTGCTTTTAGGATTTGTGTCTTCATTTCCTCGGGTTTAAGTGTTTCTATGCCTGGTTCACTCTCGTCTTCGGACAGGACAGTGACAGCTTTGTCGCCTTTCTTCTGTTTCTTGGGTATAGAATTCACATTGGCTTCTTCGAGAAGGTCCGCTTTTCGCTTCTCTTCCTTCTTATCGGTGTCACTGTCGTCAGACTCTTCGTCGCTGGACTTGTCTTCTTCGTCTCCGGACTCTTCGTGCTCTCCACTCTTCCTACCCTTCTTGACGTTCTTCCTTTCAACAGGCTCAAGAACATTCCCTTCCCATTTGTCTTCAATAGTGTCATCGGACAGACTAGGCGGAAACCATGGTCTCGTTCCAGGGAATTGTACTCCCCAGTGCTTGGACATATCATCCGCAAGCCCAATGACAACGTCGGCATTAGGCCAGATGGCCGAAACAACCATCCACATACCAAAATGAAGCTTCTGGTGTTTACGTCCCTGGCCCTTCAAGATTTTATATAGTCGGTACTGGCTTGGCTTGGCCACACATGTTACCCAATTTTCTGTCGACAGAAAATTGGCAAGCTTGTCCAGAGCAAGCTGGGGCATGTTGTTTTTCATGTTGTCGTAATGTTCAAGGACGCTCTTCACGTGGTTCTTAGCCTCGCGCTTGTCATTGGTGTTCTTGATCTCCTCTTGGAAATTCTTTACCCCGAAGACGACAGGAATGGTTTCAGACGGCATGATTTCTGTCGGCTATTGTGAAGTCAGTAAGGTCAAAGGGGTAAATGGCCCGGAGGTTGAGAGTGGAGAAGGGAGTTTGAAGATCTCAGGGGAAACTCTACATAAGGAATCTAGAGATGCATCATATTGCCACAAAACTTAGTAAAAGAAACAAAAGAATAAAGCGCTATATAGATAATACTTACTAGAGTGGTTTTATGCAGTTGAATAGCTTCTGTGATGTGTAGTTGTTATGTAAATCAAGGCTAAATAGCCTTGGGTAAGTGGTGATGATGATGAGGGAAGAAAGTGGCTCACAATCTGAAATTGCTGGAGCTTTTTATAGGTTTCAGGAATATGCGACTTGCCTTTGGGGGCTTTAATCAACTATTTATCTAGTGAGACCTCCAAATACACAAGCTTTTATTAACAATAATAAATTATTTCGAGGCAACAATATGAAAGTACATAATAAGAGAGGATAACTGAATAGGATATTTCAGGACATGACTGAATACCTGGACAGGGTAGAATAGGGCATGACGGGACAGGAGAGTCCGAGTCTATACTAATTCTATTCAGAATAGGGAGACAATATATCATAAGAACATGCCATGAACCCGGCATATTTTATGAGGAGTCTTTGGTATCTTCAAAGCAGATTACTGAAGCCCTCACTTTCGTCCAGTCATAGTTCCGTAGCTTTGTTCTACAGACCTCGACTTAGTCTTGGTCAAAAGCAGCTCCTCTTCAGAATCAGAATCAAAATCAGAATCAGACGTAATCGCGGAATCTTCAGGCAACAATATCGTACTCGATGAAGACGATGCCTGGTCGTTTTCCGTGTCACTATTCTCTGCTGAGCTCAAAGCGGAAGCGGAAGGGCCCTCTCCTTCTTCAACGAGGTAAGCCGGGATAGCGCCTAAGATAGCAATAAACATGAGGAAGAACCATGCAGTTACCACGTAGCCATGATCGGCACCCCAGGTGAAAAGAGCACCTGTCGAAGCTGGACCAAGTGCACGACCTAGGCCACTGAAGGTTGTGGCGTAGCCATTGAGCGTACCAAGTACACGGAGAGAAGTGCAGGAGTTTGTCAGAAGAATAGTGACAGATGGAAATGCGACAATGATTCCAGCAGCCTTGATAAACATAACGCCCATGAGAGCGGCCATGCGGCCCTTGTGTGTCGGGAATAGAACACAGTAAGGGGTGAGGAAGTAAGCAAGTGGCATGAGAAGACCTAGAAGATATTAGAGACCAACAATTCGATAATGATGACTTCTAGCTTACAGCAGACCCTAAAGCAACGCAAAACACCGAAGCGAGCAACAATCGAAGGGTAGATCAGGAACTGAACAGCGCAACATACGACGCCATATATGGTGTATATGGTGCCAACCTCACTGTGTTTCATGCCAAACCCCCCTGAAAAATAGAAGGGAAATGAAGTATTCTCAGGAGTATGCTCTTCAACAGGGTGTCTGAGAAAGACACTGAGGATCTGATCATAAGCCACGA